>NW_017306091.1:1455629-1460404 GCF_001594115.1 Trachymyrmex septentrionalis | reverse complement strand
TATATAAATGTGATGATGTGTATAGTTATGTGGAAAAGACATTGATCAAACATATTTTATCATACAGTAGTATGATAGTAGTAGTATAATGTAGTTTCTAGGGATAGGGAAGGAAACGTGTTCGATCGACGCTGAGAGTTTATATTGCGTGGAAAATCGAGAACTCTCGTCATACGTTTAGTAGCACGTTAGCGTAACTTAAAAAGCATACATTACAAAGAAGGTCATAGCATGCCACATTCTTAAGATATAGGAGGTGCTTGTTTTAAGCCATGGTTTTTATCCTGTCGTTGGACATAATGTGTATAAATTATGGAGACGTGAAACACGAGCGAGACGGTGTCCGGAGAGGAGACATTGAGTTTCTAACTATACATTAATTTTGTACGTAATTATGTTGTCGGGAAAATTGCAGATGCTATTTCAAATTTTACAGAATCAAATCGATACAGTAACATTTCCCACTCAGAGCGCTTAAATAATTAATGGAGAAATCTTGAAGCTTTCCTCTAGAATGCTTTGTACTTTTTTGTATTCATGTCATCCGCTTAAAGAGATAAAGCGAAACTAATTTATGGAGTACCTACTAACGAGGATCGAGGCTATATTTTGATTCTACCGTGTAAAGGGATGAACACATCTCTTGAATATAAAATGGTATTTAATTCTAAGAGTGATGAAACCACCTTAGACAAGAGTGATCATTCATTTTGGATTAGAGGAGAAAATTTACGCACATTAAGGTTATTTTTATCGTGTATAAAACGAGAAGATTATTAGTATGCTTAGAGTAATTTTTATTACAGATTTCAAAAGTATGCACTTAATAAGAGAGCTCTTTCGTTATAACATTATAACTATAAAGCAATTAAACTAACTGGTTTGTAATTTTCTTTTTAAATTACTTAAATTTGTAACAGTGCATTTTATGAGATTTTATGATACTTTTATTGAAATGTGTAAAAGATAAAATTAATTTTTTTCCTTTTTTATACTTTTACTTTTATTTTTTTTTTAAAGATATAAATAAATTAATGAGTATACAAAGGATATGTGAGTCTTTTTCGTCAAATTTTTTAGTATTAATTAAAAAACTGTTTTAGTTTCATTGAAAAAGCTGATAAAATTATTTTTAGGAATTTAAATAACATTCAATATTTTTGATATTTCTGATTTCTAAAATGATTATTTACATTGAAAAAAAGAATCTGACTCCATTAATAGCAGTTTTGATTAAAAATAAACAAATCAGAATTTTTTAGTTGAATTCATTATAATTTTATCTAAGGTAACCAGAATTTTGATTGATATTTTGATGATCAAAATCTTCGGATTCGTCTGTTTTTAATCAGAATTTTTTTTTAATGTATTTAAAATTTTTCACTTATATTCTTTCTACACTTATTATTAACAAAAAAAGTAATTTTATAGTATGCTACAGATACTTATTTTATTTTCAAAAATATCAAATCTGATAAACTATAATATTTCTGATATAAGAGATCACCTTGTATTGAATAAAATTCCGAAACATAATACAAAATCTTTGAAATTACATTATCATTTTGCTTGAAAACTATAAAGAATTTAATATTTAAATAAAAGGACAATGTATTCTTTTCCCCGCTCATTTTCAACGTCTACATTAGGTGCTTAGAAGCTTGGAACAAATAGCCTATTTGCATTCAAAGCGTATTTTAGATCAATAAGAAAAAAAGCTTATTTTCGTATCAAAATGAACTCGTATCGTATTTATCGATTTAAATATGATATACTTAATAGAAACTGATCTAATGATGAGCGAATAATTTGAAAGCGTGAGACATTGACATTTTATCATTTTTGCATTGACGTATTGACATAAAACTCGACATGCCATAATGTACAGATCAAGATAATGGCATTCAGGAGTACCCCGATCAATCGGGTATCTTTCGATCGAAACATATGTGAGTCCTTTTATCTCGTACGTGGCCTATCTACGCCATGGCCGAGGTTTAGCCGAAATAGTTTGCGCGCGTGCACGTGTAGATACCACAAATTGCTAAGGCTGAATCTCATTCGTGCATGGAATGACAGGACGGTTTGGGTTCATGGGCGTAACGTCTAACGCGATACCTCCTTCGACTTGAGTCTGAGGGACTGCACGTATAGTTCTGTTGTTAAGGTGTACTTCGTATTGACCGGGCTCGCCTTGGCTGCAGCGGACTCGTAGCACTACGTGCGAAGTCTGCCAATGAATTTTTCGGACATGCTCGGCTGTGCCGGGTTTTGTCATTGGAACGAACATACTCTCGTTGTCACAAGAAGACATCCTTAAGACACTTTCTTCCTTTCTCTACTTTCTTTCTTCCTTTCGAAAAAAAATCCCACGTTTTTATGTCCGTTGAGCTTACGGCGTCGTTTCTTTTTATAAGGTTGATAATGCTCCTGTCTTTTATACGTCGCGTACAAACGTGGTAACATCTCGTTACTTTTTATTCACGAAATTTACAGCAACGACCGTAAAGAGACAACAGATTGTTTCGCGTCTTGAGTGTGAGTTACGAGACATAGGCCCAGTTCTAGAATTGGAAAGAGATAAGGAATAAATTGAACTCACGGTTAAGAGTTAACCGTGAGTTGTGGAACTGGGCCTTAATCGTTTATTTCGATCCGTTAGGTTGCCTTTCGTGTCTCAAGGGAGTGATACAGACGAAGGGAATGATACAGACACGAATGATGTAAATGTGTCCGTCTCTCAATCGATTTGCGCTTCCTTATGCATTCCAGGTGGGCATGGAACGCCGTGACGTCATACTGACAGCAGTTTTCGGAACAGTCGGTGCTCTCGCAATTCTAGTAGGACTCGCATTAGCAATGTGGCTCTATCTACGCGCCAGGAAGTCCAAGCAACGGGACGACGATCTCGAGGACCAAAACGATAATGGCGACGGCTCAACTCAACAACAATCTACTAAGAAAAATGGTTTTCTGAATCTGAAGACACCTCTAATCAGCACGAAGGCTCTTGGGTAAGTGCAAATTTTTTCTTTTTTATTAAAATAATTGAACAATTAATGTCACGGTCCAGCTCTGAATTTAATCAATTTTCCATAAAATTATATTCTTTCGAAGAAATTTTGTATGCTATTATGATATATAAATAGATATCTTTTATATTTCTTATCTTTATTTATCTTTTCTTTTATATACCGCAGTCACTAGTGGCGATACAATATTTCAAAGTTTACGTAAGACTAAATGAATTCGTTACGTTGACTTTAACGAAAAGTAAACAAACTACAATCGTTATACGTTTGTTATTTTTATTTGTTCGCAAGTTTGTCACTGTTGACGTTGTTTTGAATCACTTGAAGATACTACAATATATTTGTAACTTGACAAAGAGTATCATTAATCTTGAGCTCTTCTTACGAATAACTAAGAACGTCATCCATTCTATTTTATCGCACAAAATCGAATACCTTCATTGTGACATTCGTTTCATTAAGCGAAGATGAAATATAATAATATTTTATAGCAACGCAGCGATGCTATTGAAGACAATTCCGTGTTTATTCTCTCGCACAAACGAGTGCGTGATTTATCGTCGAACGTTTTCTACGCGCGAAGCCCGTAGATCGCTTCATTATTGTCTGAGCAACAAACGGCAATTCTAGTAGTACAACCAAATATTAGTCAGACGGTCAGACCCGTTCGAATATCAACAGCGGAATTGCCCGTCGGTAAGTTCGTTTTACCGGTAAAAGCGTTATCGACGATAGAATTTCGCTGTGAGAGATCTTCCATTTCTCGAGCTTGAATAACGGGAACCTGCAAAATGGTTGTACCAGCAGAACGTTATTAATGAACATTATCGTTTATATCGCCGAACGATACTCGACGTTCGTAACGAGGATCATTCATTACGGGTCGTTTATTACCATCTCTAGCCGAGTAATCAAGGGGTCCCAATTCGTTACGTATATCGCTTAGTATGGCGAAGCCAAAGCGAAACCTGGCACTATTACTACCAGGAAACGTTCGCATTGAAATATTATTTGATTCTGCAAATTTCTGATTATTACGTAACTTTACGAGTTATGTATGTGCCGAGATAAAGCGAGTTTGAAACTCGTTATTAAACAACATATTGTAATTATGATCTTGTTTTTTATAATCTGTGAACTGTGTAAAGTATACACACATTTTTGGCAAAATTGTTTGACATTATATAGAGAACGTTTTACTTTTAGGGAAGTTAATTATTTAGTCCAACAATTTTGTTGACGTTCGTATTATACAGTTAATACACTATTAACTTTGCGCTTTATTTTTGTTAGCGGACTATATCTGTTGAAGCAATTAAGAAATTTAAATATTGACGTTCGCTCAAAGATTTTTAATTACACAAATTCTATTCTATTAATCGCACAAATATATTCTTGAGTTGATCAAATTCATTCTGATATTAGATTATGCTTCGTAAGACCGTTTTAGACGATCTAAAATTCGTAGAACTAGATTTCAGGCTATTTGTAATCTTATATGCACTTCAAAATATGAGTCTACATTTTATGTTGCATTTTGATTCGATTAGTTTTTTATTATATAAAATCGTAATATAGATTTTGAATTCTAATATAAATCGTTTAAAATAAATTTTAGTCAAATCCTGTGAACTTTCAAATTTAAAGCTCTACTTGGACGATTTATAATTCGTGTCAGAAATCAAGATAGAATTCTGTTTATAATTTTTATATGCTGTGTAATACATACAAAAATATTTTGAA
>NW_017306091.1:1448662-1455529 GCF_001594115.1 Trachymyrmex septentrionalis | reverse complement strand
ATAATTCCTCGAAACTGTGCATCAAGATTGGCGCATATTTTCGACATTTATTGTGTACATGATGATTATACTTTTCTCTTGTATAATCTGTTAACATGTTTATGATATTTTTATTCAAATATATACTCAGTTTTAATTGATAATCCAAGAAAGAGCGTTTTGTTGATATTTCTATTATAATACAATATCATTAATCTTATGATTTATTTTTTTGAGGACCGTATATACGCTATTATCTGTTGAAGATATTAAAAAATTTAATCTTTAATACACACAATGATTTATTTCCTTTACTATTGTACTCATGATGAATTATTCGTGTTACGGATTAATTTTTATTACTTTTACGAGTATACAACAATTATTAAGTGATTCTTTCATACATTTTAACGTCTTTAGAAAGTGTTTATAAAATTGTAAATTAAACATGAAGGAAAGGATAGAGATTATTTAGTGCTAGGTGCTCTTAGCATTTCAACGAAAAAAATGCTCAGGATACGAATGATCCATATTAAGGGTTAAATATTAGGTTAGAATTTTTAATTGCTCGCTTTAAATGCCAAGTTGATATTGAATTCAATGTTGTCACAATATTACGCTTACTTCTAAACATCGTCCAATTAAAAAAAATTGTATAATACAATATAAACGAACTATAGAGAGACTAATAATTTCTCTAATATTTTAATAATATTTTTTTTTTAAATAATTTTTAAGAGATTCAAAAGGATATAATAGTTCTATCGAAATTCGGTTATAATGTAAATTTCATTAATTATACGGTTTATTTTTCAACGGTTCAGCTATCAATTAGAGATATTAAGAAATTTAAATATTAGTATTTGCTCGAAAGCTTTTACTTGCGCAAGTCTATCCCTCCATTGTAGATTGACAGTCCTTTGTAATTCCATTCCTTGATGGGCATTTGGCTGAACTCTTTAAATAGAACTGGGCCCCGCTCGACGTTTACATGAAGCTAGAACAATCGTTTGCGAACGTGCCATTCACGTAACGTGCTTTTCATGACTACTTCAACTGATGTTTCTCTGTTTATATTTTTCTCCGTTAGATATAAGATACGCGTGATATTGTCAAATGCGTGCGTAACCATTATGATTGACAAGTACAGACTTTCTATTCTTCTGTATAGTATTGCACTGAATAACGCCCGCGATAAGCTGTTCTCCGATTTTCAAACGAACAAAAAACTGTTCAATGAATATCTCGATATCCACAGAAATGATCGACATTTTTCAACGGCGTATTAAAACATTTTTAACTGGTTATCTCACAACAAAATAGCGATGATTGAAACTTCATTTCTAATAATAAACTTGTAAAATAAATGTTTAACATTTTGACCGGTTTATACACGCGGAAATGGAAATGCAGGAGAAAATGAAAAAAATTTATTATTTTTTTTCCTACTGGTTTGTTTTTCTTGTACAGAGAGGAAGAGAGGGGTGGGAAGGGGGGAGAGAGAGAGAGAGCGTGCTCTTTTTACATCAGTGCTGTAAACATGTGGGATATGTATATTTTTACGAGAGAAGCAGTATATACGCACAAAAAAATCATAAAATTGTCGCAATCTGCATATATATTCGGTTTTATGCCAAATATCAATGAGAGAGTATTAAACGTGGAAATAGAGACAGTAATCTATTCTAATCGTATTGGCGATTCGATTATCAAGAAATTTGCATGCGATTTGGTCCGGGGAAGCGAGTAACTGCGGAATTTTCCATGACAGAAGGTAAAAACAATGGACGTAGCAATATACAATTTTCAATGGCTGTCGAGATTGTGGCCCCGAGTATGCACGTTTTAGAAATGCGTTGTGACGTTTATTCTCATGCTTTCCAATATAAATCGCGATGGAACAAAACGCGTCGTATGAATAGCTTGAGGGGAATAACGGTATAGCTGATCGAAAAGCAGAAATTATTCTCAAATTTTATCATTTACTCAACTTCTATAAATACGAGCAACAAATATTTTACTACTTCCCTTTTGCGTAGCGATATTTTTGTTTCGGAATTCCATTTTACTGAGCATTACTTCTGTAACAGCGAGATCAGCACGGCAGAGATCAGCATGTTGCGTGAATTTGTATGAATGACGTCGCGTGTTATGTATTTCTCTTTCTTTGTATAAGAGAAAAAAGGCAATTACAGTTTAGCGACTAATCCAGAAATATGTAGTAAATTAACAGAGTTTTCGCGTAATCCCACGTGTTCTTTTAATTCTCCATATTCATGAATGGAAAATATGAATGGTGACGTGTTATGCAACTCGGCACTCGTGCGACACCTCGACTGCAGGGAAATCAGGAGAACACGGTGATTTATTTGTACAGTGCGAATAGCAGCGCATTAGTATTTCGGCGTAGTTTGGGCTGTTATGATCGTTAGTACCATAGTTCTCCCGGAGGAACCTGAAAACTTGTGCGCGTCACTGAATTATCACCTCCGCTGTTTCATCCCAAATTGGTGCGCCGCTGTTTTGAATTCGCTTGTCGATTTTCAAAAGTATTTTTCGAAACCTTCGACAGGGATTTACGAAATTTTCTATCGGCGAACAGATCAGCGCGATTGGTAGCGCGAGCATGAATAAGAATCGATTCCAAGCGCAACCGTGCTAAACCACAAGAGGGATTTCGTCGGGAACTGCGAACGCCCGCTATTCACGAAAATGGAAACGTCAACGATGCATCCGCAAATCGAGCAGAGTTCTTTCAGCGAGAGGCCGAATGCCGGGTAATTCAGTGGCGCTGAATGGAAAATTCTGGAAAACAAGTCTGCTCCAACGAAGACCGGTGAAGTTCTATCAGGCAAATCTGCCGTGTATTTTTTTCTTTATTTTTTTTTCTCGTTAAGTTTCTCGTAACGTACAAGCGATGAAACGTGTGTAGTTGTACGTGACGTGTTGTGCATGTACACACGAGACCGTAGTCGTATTCGAATTAATCTCGGATACTCGTCCATCTCCTCCGAAATAGGCCTGCAACTCGCTTCGATAGTTTGCGGTTAAGCTGTGTTTGTGACGCCCTTTAAAGCACTTCGTGACGTCGTCTTGTATCGTCATCTTTTAGCCCGGGGAAAACGGTAATCTTGTAAAGACTTTGTCAAGAAAAGTTACAAGCTGGCAACGCATTGACGTTTACGTCGATACAATTGGGCCTTGCAGGCAGATTTAACGATCGTGCAATTCGGTTGTTAAAATTAATTCACGAACTCGTAGATAAATTTTAGATCGTTTTCTACATTATTCGATTTGTTGCACTAAATGGTGGCACAGATCAGACGTCTGCTTATTAATTCTTAAAACACGTGAATTATTTATATTTATGCTGTCCTAAATTTTTTAAAATTTTTAGAAAATTAGTTCAATAAATAAAATAATTTCTTTTTCTAAAATTTTAAATCAACGGTTATGTAAGTGGAGAACGGGGATATGAAATTTCAATTATTATACTTTTCAAGCAACAGAGAAACAAACTTGCAAATGGACTTTAAGAAGAAACTTATTTGATAGCTTCTTTGAAGCTTCTATAGTATACGTATATATACGCAAATATTTCTTATTATATTACTTGTATTAAGGCAACTATTTTGTATATTTATCTTTAAAAGTTTGAAGTCTAAAATATGCTTAAGCAAATTTTTTATTATACATATAAGAAATTAAAAATTTTTTAGTGTATAACATCTTTTATTATTTCTGTTAAAATAATTATTAATATGAAATATTTAATTGTAATAAAATACATATATAAAATATTTAATTTCTTCGGCAAATTTAATAATTGTCTAGACAGTTGAAATTGTATTCTTAAATTTTCTTCAAATTTTTTAAATATATTGTTTTAGTATTGTTAAAATATGGCCGCGTAATATAAATAAATCATGTGCCACTCAAACTAAGATGATGAAAATACGTGCATCATGAAAGAGTTATTATGCTATGATTTTTTTATAGCTCCGCATGATGATTCTTTAAAAATATATTCTTAGAAATTTTCTATTTAATTTTCTAAATGTTAATGATTCAGCTATATTTTTTACGAACTGTATACTGTTATTCGCAAATTTATTCAAAATAAATTATGCAACGAGAATTTAATCTTATTAGTTTGCTCAGCGTTTAATCAGGAAGCGTGTGCGAATCGTGTTGAATCCAAATAAATATTAATATCTACACAAAAGACAAATTCAAACCACGTGAAAGTATTTTAAAGTATCAAGGCGTTTCCGTATTGTCGAATATATGAATGAAAATGTCTATGAGACACGCACGACATTCTTAGCTCGTAATAAATCTCGCATTTTTATCAAGTTATTTCTAAACTTGGTGCTTAATTAGCATATCGCATGCATTTTAAAGCGTAATGGCCGTGTTTTTTCGGGACACATAATTGTCCAATTACACGATCCGGTAATTATGATATGACAGTAAACTCTATTTAGGAAGTACTGATAAAAAAAACTCGAATCAAATAAAATTTATGACGAATAAAAATGAAATTTATATGGTTAGCGAAAAGAAACGGACAGAAATTGGAACTGTGGAGGTATCTCGAATATCTTATATGAATAATTTTTCGCTGTTTACTATATCTTTTCAAATATTTGTCAGAAATAATCATGCTTTTAAAGAAGAGCGAAAGAGATATGTATATAGATGACAGAATTTTGATGAGTTTTAATACAATTTATTATAATTCGTTACTTGCAAAAGTAAGTTATTTGATTTTTGCTATAAATAATTTTAACTTTGAGCACAGGCAAACATTATAACATACTACTATTACCCACATTTTCCAAAATACTTATCTTCTTAACTAAAAATCATTATTCCACACATTTCATTTATAAGATTATTATCTCTCTCTTTCGCTCTCTCTTTCGTCTTAATGGAACTAATCTTAATAATTAATATAATCTTAATTTTTATCTGGATTAATTGTCTTCTGAAAATCTTATTGTAAATTGCATATATTGCGATTCGTATGTAGCTCATAGGAAATAATTTAATTTTCTCTTTAATTATCATGAAAAGAACAGGGTAAAAATGATGAAAAATTATAAAAAAGTATTATTTGAAATCATAATGAAGAGAGCAGACCTATTATTTTTCCTCTTATAATGCGTTATTGTTTTATCATTTATGTCTTGCACATAAAAAGATGTAAAATATATAGGTTCATATATAGGGCAGGAGTACAATATATATGTTGGAAAATCTTGAACATATATTATATTTAGAGTGTTAATCAATATCGGAAATTATTTAGATAGATATTATCTTTATTAAAAACTGAAAGCTGTAAATTAATCATATTATTCTTGTAAATGTCATCCTAATTACAAGTTTTACGTTCATGTAAAATTTCAAACTGTTCTTCAAAATTTGTATGTTTTTGAGAAAATAATTAAAAATTGATAAAAATTATATAAGAAAATGACAAGAATGTATTTATGACAGAAAATTGATCTCTTTCTTTTTCTTTCATCAAGTTTTTAGTTATATAAGATATAAGTATGTCACATCTTTTATTAAAAAGTGTATGCTGTGTTTGCATTATCGATGTGAATGCTTGAGATTTCCTTTTTAGAACAACATCGAATTATCTTAATAAAAATATTAGATTTTATTTTGAAGTTACAATCTACTAATGGAAATTTTCAACACAGCGTAGATATGTAAACAGAAGAATTAAGAAGAGTAGCTCAAGTTACGAGATTCAGGCAGTATAGAATACATAAACTGTTGACTAAAAAAAATAGTCACTACTTCGTTTCATATATTTAACGGTACTATAAACTCTGGAATGCAGAGACAAATTTAGAATTAAATTAATTATAATTTATTTCTCTTAATTTTTCAGTTAACTTTGTCGCGACTAATGTTGAATATTTTAAACGTTTAAAAGTTAAAATTTCCTATACTCTATTTTCACGTATTTGTGGATTCACGTTTTCGCGAATGTTTCCAACAGTGCGAATGATGTATTTTTGGTTAAAATTTGATATATGTGTATATGAATGACATTATGAAGATGTAGCGACCAAAGTTTCTGTTTAGATTATATCACATCACATAACACTGTACGAAAGTCATGTAGTTTGTGTTTCTCTTAAAGAATTTTGGTGCTTTTACTTCAGGATACTAAATTATGTGGACTCCCAAAGAAAGATTGCGCCTGGCTGACCAAGCATGTGGTCATTCTACTTTCCTCGTCTTCATCTCTTTTATATTCTTCCACAGAATATTCTAGGAAAATTTTTACTCATAGCAGAATTTTGGTATTTAAAAAATATTCCAGAGATTTTGACTTAAAAAATTTTTACAATATTAATTGCTAATGTTTTTAATAATGTTTAATAAATTATTAAATATGAAATCAATATTAATAAAGATTATTGAGACAGCGTGATAATATGTACATATACATATTTTTACGATGGATTTCAAATAACGGATATAACTTAAAATAATAATAATTGTTTAAGCAAATTTGAGCTTGAAATATAGCTAAAATTGTTAAAAATATGAAGCTTAGTTTAATATTTTGATTTTTATTGCCGTAAATTTATTGATCGATACAAAGTTTTATGAATCACACAAAGTGATTGTTAAAGATTTATAAAACTTTTTACTTCTCATGTTGAATAATCGTGTTGCGTGCATTTAGTTGTTTTAAAAGCTACGATGCACCATATGCTGTGCACTCAGATGCTGAGATTGTTACAACGTTTCGCAAATGATACATATTGTCATCCTGTTACTCGCGACAGTAAAATTGATCCTGTAAGCAGCTGCGCAACCGATGTGAACGTGTACAACAGCTCGGTATCCTAATTACAA
>NW_017306091.1:1443458-1448562 GCF_001594115.1 Trachymyrmex septentrionalis | reverse complement strand
GGCTTCTTCGTTAAGCATTTAATTATTTATGCTTTATTTGGTCCTTGAGAATAAATATTACCTTCTTCTTTGTATTTTTATATCGATTTATTTATTACAAGTTACCGTAAGTATCAAATCTCCTGAATAAGTTATGTTTACTATGTATACAGGATGTTTTCCAGATAAATTACTTCTTTTTAATTTTTTCAACAGTATAATACAACATAAATAATATGCAAAAATATATAACTAAGATTTTTATATCATTCTGAATATATTTATTATGTATCACTTAGAATGCATTTAATGTATCGAGAGACAGAGAGAGAAGAGAGCTTCTCGCTGCATCAAGTATAGATAAACTTGGCTAGCTTAAATTTTACGAAACTACTAAAATTCTTATAAAATTTCTTAAAATTTTCTTAAATTATCCGGTCTTTTATTGTTTTATGAATTTTCAACCTATAAACACGGTTAAACTTTCCAAAATAATAACGAAATTTACTTAATACAAAAATAAATTTTTATTGAAGTAACGTGTTTCTATTAATTTTTATATAAAATTTAATTAAAAATTACGTTTTAAATTGTATCCATACAAATAAATAATATGAATTGACAAAATTCAATATAATGCATCTCCATGAATTAATTCCATTAAATAAATCTCTTTGTAAGAATAAAAAGGATATATTTAAAAAATACATTTAACACACATTTATACAAAACGAATTATTAAAACAATACTTACTTATGTTAGAAAATAAATTAGTTAGATAAAAGATGAAAATGATTTAAGCATTAATCATCTGAAACATTAATGTCTTAGAGAAATCTGTGAGAGCTTTTTATTACGTTGCTTCAATATTAATCAAAGACCAGCAGCGATAAATTGTTTCGAAATGAAGCTGAATAAATTGGCACGACCCGGCGGGAGGTTAATTTAAGCGCGTTTTAATCGACATGATTACACCGTCTTGCGCTCAGCGGGAAATGGCGAACGTTCTAATAAGAGGTAACAAAGTAATTAACATCGATTAACGTTCGAATGACCTTATAGTGTCCAGCCTTATTCATCAAAGTCAACTGTTATTACGTCACGTCGCGCTTTATGCATTTTGCTTGAAGAGAAGAGAAGAAGATAATAAGTACCATCTTAGGTCGTTCGAACCCTTTCCGTTAAAGTAACTACAATTATCTACGGTAAAGCTTGTTTTCATCTTGCAGTAAACTGAGTTTAATAAAATCATCAAACGATTTATCAAAAAACCAAAGAAGCTTTCTCGCCTCTTAATATAAAAAGATGCAGCATTAATTAAACTTAATAGAGTATTTACGGAGTTGAACTGATGGATTAAACTGAATGTATTTTTCATACGTGTTATAGCTTACGTACTGAGTATTACGTGATAAAATAATTTCCGTAAGTGTATCATTGTACTGAAGCCGCGTATGAATTTTTTCAGTTATTCAATATTTATGGCGAATGCACATCTCTCATAACGTTGGCTGTTTGACTGTTGTGCTCTATCTTCTTTCATTTTCCTCTTTCATGTCTTTCGTGCCTCATCGTTTGCGACCATCCTTTCTTCCCTTATTCTCTCTGCCTTTCTTCCCCTTCCGATTGTCCGTTGAATTCCTATTGTTAGACGATCGATATGTAAGCGTGAGAGAAAGAGAGAGAAAGAGTAAGAGAGACAAAGGATATGAAGGGGAGAAAAAGACGACGTAAGAGAAGCCAAGTGTTAGCATAGACATCTACTGTACTTATAAATTATCGAAATTCTAGATAATCTCCGGAATGAAACGTGAGGGAATTCTCCGTCGTAATAATAAAATATAAATAAAAAATATTACTTTTTTTGTCTCGTAACAGCGACCATTCGTTTTCGCCATAATGCAATATTTACCAGATAAACCAGAGTGTGGATAGCATTTAATATCGCAGTTATAACGATGTACTTGGAGATAGGTCGTAAAGGCACATTTAGCTGAAGTATCGGAATGATTTATTTCCGACATAAGGAGGAATACTGCCGCATAATCATATCCGCTTTAAGCGAGGCTCAGGGAAGCTTTACTGTTTCGAACGAAAATACGTTTTTTTCGATCCTAGGATATGTAAAAGAATCTTTCGGATTTTATAAATAAAGAATTTTATGCTTTTAATTATCAAACTTCCTTTTTTTTTCTTCTGGATCAAATCTTTAAGTCAGCTTTTGGAGAATAATTGGACTAAATTAGACTGTATAAATTCTATTTAAGTAATCTTATTTAAGATATAAGAGTAATAATTCTCCGAAAAGTATTTCTTTTGCAATTTAGTTTTTACAATTACTTTTTACGAAATCTTGTACGTTCTTATACTTAAAGAAAATCAGTCTTTGCGCGGAGCAAGCACGAAACCGATTTCACCCGGTTTCGAAGGAAGGAGGTTTTGCTTAGGGAGTGGCAACAGAAATGACTTTTCTGGGACAAAAGACAAAAACACTTTTGCTTGAAATTGAAACGAAGGATGCTTAACAATAACAGTAGACTTTTACTGGAAGCGAAAAAACATTTACCATTTTGAAATAAAACTGAAACAAAAAATAAGATAAGTAATTTATTATATTAACTGCAAAACGGGTGATAAGGAAATACAGTATTAAATTTAAGAAGAATGAAACACAAGTTTGACACGAAGCATTTCAGGAAGATTATGTATATCACAAGCACAGAATAAAATATTCTGCAAAAGAAGAAGGAATGTTTCAACACGTTAAATATACTTTGCTTTAAAACAAAGTAAATATATAGTGCTTTAAAACGTTTCCGTTTTCCGAACTGGATGAAACCTATGATGTTACATTATTGATTACTTCAAAGCGTTTTTGCTTTTTGATGTAACGTGCTTGATAGTATTTCAAGCACTGTACATTAAAAAGCTTTTGTTTTTTTCATTTAACACACATGTTTGATAGTGTTTTAAAACGCTTTCATATGTTTTGAAGCTTTTTGATTGATTAATGTTGCGTCGATTCTGTTGACCGTGCATAAAGGAAAGCAATTTCGAACAATAAAGCGAACACGCTTTTGATTTCAGTAGTCTTGTTACATCAATATGTGCGTTTAGCTTTGTATTAGATCGCTTCAAAAGTCTGTATGCATATTGTGATACACTTTTTTAATTGAAAATTCATTAAATTTTTTGAATAGAAAGTAAGATCAACGAAATGACAAGAAAGAAATTATTGAGAAAGGAAGAAAAATAGAAAAAATTATATTCACAAGAAATTAATAAAAGAGTATGCATTATTTGAAAGAAATCAATCTCTCGAAAGAATTAGTTCTAATCCAGAACGGAAATAGTTATGTAATATAACTATGTATTATATATTCCACTTCAATGAGGTACTGTTCCTGCATTTCTAAATTTGAAATATCTAAGAAGTTGCTGAACTCGTCTGAGCTCTAACCAATTCCACCTGCCTTTTCCCACTTTTGAACGGCGTAAAAAGAATTGGAAATAGTTTGCCAACTTCCTGAGGCAACAGCGTAACTGCTGCTGCCGGATTACGTGGCTCGCCCGATAGACTAAATTTACTTTAGTTCCCCGAGTGCGAGTGATATTCTTCGTACAGCGAATTTTTAAATTGGAATCGTTTTGTGCTATGTACCCGGACTTCGTTATTGCATCATTAATTTAATAGGCTGGAACATTGAGATCACGGTTTTACCCTTTATCGTGGAATAATACCACAAAAAGCTGCGTGGGATATAATTGATGAGATCCAATTGTATAAATTTCCGTTTCTACTTTCGGAAAGGAAAGCTTTCTGTCGATTTATATGCGATTTTAGAGTGTAATAGCATTAGTTTGAATTTAAGTTTATGTAAATTTTTATACAAGTATAGAAAAATCTATTCTACATGGAAAGAATACTGAAGTATTTAAAAATTTAGCTTTTTTACAAATCTGAAAATTTTATTTAAATCATCAATATAATTAAATAGGATGCTTAAATTGGTTGTTAGAATGTTAAAATTTTTTACGACATTATCATCAAAGCATTTTACAAATAGCGTCCAACAAAAATATTTTCAGATCTGTGTTAGTTAAATTTTTACGAACTTTAGCAAAATTGTTTTTTCTGTATGGATAAATGCTATGTAAGATAAATTTAATTTTTTAAACTTTGTATATGCAATACAAATATTACTTTGACGTCGCACTCATAATTTTAAATGTATAACATAATAACAATATTACACACAGAAAAGACGATTTTACTGAATTAAAAATTTGACTAAATATTGATTTGAAAATAATTTTGTTGGGCCATCAAAATAATTGTGTAGGACGCTCAAGGTGCTTGCTAAAATGTCAAAACTTTTTACAGTATTATTCATCATATTCAAAAGCCCAACATAGTTATTTTAATGGCCCAACATAATTATCTTTAAATTTGTATCTAGCAAAATTTTTAGATACTTCAGCAAAATCATTATTTTTATGTATATAGTATATTAAATTAATTTAAAATAAAACTCGAAGAATAAAAATAAAAAATTTTTCAATAAAAGTTGCTTTTATTGATGAAGTTCTTACTTCTCGCGTCAATTAACGTTTACTAATATAGTTCGATTAATTCACTCTAATAAAAAAAAATACGAGTTCTCTTTTATTTCCCTTGTGAATGTCGCTGCGCTTTTCGGTATTAGCTTCGAACTTTGGCGGAGACATGCTTTTATACCTGGCCAGAAAGTTTTCGAATGTAGGATAGACTCAGGTGGTTTCCTTTTGATAGATGGAACAGCGAACAGGGCAAGCAAGTGGGCGGGAAAAGTTCTCCATTGTTTTCACGTTGTGGTGGCTATATCCTTCGCGCTTGGAATTTCGTGACCATAAGCTAATGAAATTATCCCGGTCCTCGCGTGATGTATATGAGCCGACAGTGTGCCACTTTTGCGCGGTCGTATATCCCGATTTTCTTGATTATCTACGGATATACGATGCACGGTTAATCACATTAACCGCCCGTCAATCAAGTCTTATGCGAATGCGATAGATAGAGGATTTTCCGTGGGAATATGTACCACGTGTTACTATTCAAGTTACTTTTACAAGGAAATATCACAA
>NW_017306091.1:1429203-1443358 GCF_001594115.1 Trachymyrmex septentrionalis | reverse complement strand
GAATATGTACCACGTGTTACTATTCAAGTTACTTTTACAAGGAAATATGTACACACAAGTGTTTTCCTCGCTGTTGATGAGTTCTAAATATCTTATAGTACAAATAAAAGACATATATTGTTTTATAAATACTCTTACAATAAAAAACTTTCTTGAAGAACAATAAAAACGGCAATAGTAATTATATTGAAAAATAAGTGTAAAGTAAAAAGATTGAAAGTATAACGAGCCAATGTAATTATTAAATTAATAAAACATGTATCTATATATTTAATGACATTAAGCGGAATGTTTCGGCTTAACAAAGTCCTTATCAGTCGCAAGATATATATTATACATTAATTGGAAACATCCAAGTCAATAAATTAGAAATTTTAGGTCATAATATTGCGGCGGTACGACGTACAGCTTTAAGCTTCTGAATAAATTAAATATTGTGAATGGATATGTCATTAATAGTTTAAAGTATGTGTTACAAGGCTTTAGACTGTTAATGATGCCTGTATGATTTATTATTAAACGCTTACAGCTACATATATTGCGTGCTGCCACGATACCATGGCTTAATTGTAAAACTTGTTCATTTATTTCTAATTTGTTTAACATGGGGATGTTTCAAATTGATTATTATTTATTGATTGATGAGGGCATGGTTAAATCAAAACATTCCGCTTAATGTCATTAAATATACACACGTTTTATTAATTGAACAACTACATACGCTTGTTACTCTTGATCTCTTGAGGGAACTGAATTTTTTGTTTCCAAGTTTAAATTATTAATTTAAAGAGATATAAAAAGATTTCTTTAATAAAATTTTATGGTTTCACAAAGACATTTTACAAAAGTGTATTTAAAAGTGTATTTTTCGAAAGTGTTGAATTTTTCAAAATATTTTTACCATCTTTTTCGAGAATTAAAATTGCAAGATTAAGTTTAATGTTTAAAGATAAATTCAATTATGTGTAAAGAATTTGTTAATTCTTGCAAATGATGGTGAAATTTAAAAAATATGTATTTTAAAATATATATTTCTGTGAAGCACATGGCAACAGGCGACTTGCCATATTTAAAACATTAATTATAACAGAGCTACGATATTGAACGCTTAGTTCGATATTATAACTCGATAATGCCTGCGATAATTCGTAGAACTCTCTGCTGCGTGACTCTTTGATTTATTGCGATGATTTAATACGGACACGGAGCGTATAATATTTCGGTGGATATTGGGCCTCGAGTGCGCTATCGAGATATTTAAGTTCGGTGCCCGTCGTTGCGTTCGCTGCTCGCACAGCTACAGGAAACAGAAGGTGTAAATCACGAATGATACGGGGTGTTACTCGTTGATGCAGAGGGTGCATAGGGAGGATGTACACGTCTCCGAATTCCGCACACCGATACGCGTGATGTATCGTTCGTCCCTCGTATGACGTGTTTATGCACTGCATCGTGCATGCAATGTGATTAGCAGAAGCTCGTTCGCGCTTCGCAATGTCCGACAAACATCCGTGGAAAGCCTCAAGAAGTAAATAACGATCGTCATTCGTTACGGCACATAAAATAAGTAGGACAATTTTCGGTCATCGAGTAGACCGCCGGCTTAATATTCATTTCTGGCTTTAAATACTGAGAAAGTCCTTTAGGTAGCTTTATCTGTGATTTGGACATGCAAATAAATAACTTTGATATATAATGCATAATATTATTCTAAAAGAGAAACGTTTGTGGTAATAATTAAAACGCGCATGTATAATTTCTATGCATTATGCACGTAATATATTATTATATAAATATTGAAATTTAAATAACAAAATTTTAATGTATCTTTAGGAATTAATATTTTTATAATGTATCCTGGAATTTCTAAAAAAACGAAAATGCACTAAAAAAAGTTTTTGGTATCTGTGAATATTATTGTATAGTATTGTAAAATATTATAGCTGCATTTTTATAGTTATTACAGCTGCTTTAATGTTAGTAATAATAATAATTACATACTAATATTATATAATACATAAAAGTATAAAATTAAAGTCGTTTGTGAGGATAACTATATTCTTTTTGGTATACAAGGTATAAATATAATTATATATATAAAATATTATTACTAATTACAATAATAATTACAAAAATGGAGCTTTTAATCATAATGTTTTACTATGCTATTATAATTACAAATACCAAAAATTTGTTTCTCAGTGTAAAAGCATACGGTTTAATACATTTTTTTGTCAATATTCAATTCTTCTATACAGCCAAAGAGCTGTGCTTTGTCAGTTGAAAGGTCATTCGGCTTTTACAAGCGTGATTAGAAAAAAAATCAGCAATAACTCGCGCAATATGCCGAGGAACGATGAAATTCTGCATGTGCATGACAACAAAGAATGGAAAAAGTCAATGCTGCATGCTTTTTGATCACTTCCACGCTTTGGTTTTAGTGAAAAGCTGAATGCTACTTTTTCAAAACTATTAAACAAGTATCATCGAAGTTATTTCGTTAATTCCATTGATAATTTATGCGAACATATCATAATAAAAACTACTTACGCACGACTTTCTCTTTTTTTTGTTAACATCTCCGTAAATTGCACGTCACATTGTTCCTTTGTCATTGTCGAACGGATAAATTATTTAAAACTGTATGTCGGCGCCGGAAAAATGACGTTATGAAGACGCAACGTGTTCGCGATAACTTCCGCTATAATCGGAGGGGCAAAGTGTGCCAATTGGCAACGCGCCAAGTAACGAAGTGTTTCGTAGCACTTAGAACGACGAAATGCAACAGATGCCACTTGTTACGTTGCATGTCATAACTATACTCGAATACTTTTTATATTTACTGTGCAATTCAATATCACGATCGAGATTGGGCGACGACCAAATTTATAATTAATGAAAATTATCTATCGCATATCAATAAGAACACGAGTCGTCTCTCTCAATCTGGGGCGCAATTTATCGCTTTGAAACAACTTGGCTACGTACATCGATATTGCGAATGCCGTGGCTCGATTTTTAAATGATGTAATTTTTTACGATGATATGAAAAGTTTTGCGAATTATGTGCGCTGTCAAAATTAAAAATAGTGTCTCCAGCGTAAGACATATTTCCAAGAACGCACTTATAAAGCTCTTCATAAATTTAAACAAGAATTTATTAATAGATACTTAATGCGCATCATGTATAATGAATCTAGAATTTATTTAAAATTTATGAATTTTAGAATTAGAATTAGCATCTAATGAATTAAAATTGGCATCTGAATTTTACAAAACATTTCTGAAGCAGTGGATACACGGAATATTTATTATGGATGTTAAAATTGCACTATGTGTAATGAATCTAGAATTTATTTAGGAGTTATGAATTTTAGAATTAAAATTTATAAATTTTACACAAGAAATTTCTAGTGTAATGCTTACACGGAATATTTATTGTGATTATCGTTAAAATTATGTGTACTATACGTAATGAATCTAAAATTTATATAGGAATTATAAATTTCCGAATTAGAATTAGAATTTATAAATTTTTTCAAGAAATTTTTTAATTTTTTAATTTTAGTGAATATACAAAATATATGTTTTATAGATAATGTTAGAATTGTATAAGTTGTGCCACAATACTTTAAAAGTGTAAAATTATAGAAAGATTGTGCTCTCTTTAAAACTTTAAAAGCATATTATGAGGATTAATTAAAATTTAAAATCGAGGCAATATAGCTCTCGGACTGTAAGCAACTGCAGTTGATTAATGGTAATGGAATTCATGGCGCGCTCAGAATGTTTTACACATGTATATTAACAGTAACTAACAGTAGCGAACATTAAATAAATAACGAATTACTATACGTAATCGTTATATTTTCTCTTTTTGTTCCACTACTTTTTCCCAATACTCATACAGCGCTCGTCAAAATGTCATTAATTACAATCGCATATGCCCTAATTATCAGAGTGGTACCTAGCTATCGGGATAATGACTATCAGAAATACGACGTGGCATTTTGCATGGCACTCCCGGCATTAATCACATGCGACGCATGTTGTATTACGATACATTGCGACATTTTGTAGTGGATGGATTTCGAACCGCAGATGGTTTTAACAAATCATCGAATTTATGCCATGCAGTTGACAAACGTTAAAACATATTGGGTTAACTACACATGTATTTACTGAATATAGTATTATATTTGATTCTCTCTGATTAAACTAAAGATAAGTTTTATTTTTTATAAAGGTTTGGATTTAACATTAGATATAATAATTCTATGATTAAAATTTTCATAATGGATTATTTATATATATTATATATAAAAGTTTCATATGTTAGTCATAATGTTAGCTGATTATTGTAACGCTTGCACAGAAATCAAAACCAGCTCATATCGAAAAGTTGATTATTCAATATAATAAATTTTTATATACATTGTATTACGCTATGAATTATTGAATTTTTTTTTTAAATTTTCAATGAAAAATAATTAATGGCTATTAAGTCGAGCGACGTTAAAGTGTTTACAACGATGAGTATAATGTATGGACGATAGTAATTTCTATCTAAATTAATTTAAAATACAAAGGACGGAACTGTTCTATTCCAAATATTCTGTGTACAATTAGCTTACGGCAAACATTTATTCGGTGGCACTGAATTTGTTAGCACGAACCGCTCAGTACTCTCACGATGTACGGCATGTCATTGTGGTATACACGAGATCATCCTGTTGTCATTCGCGGGACGAAGTTCGAACGAGTGGGCAGCGATTGAGGTTTGTCCCTATATACCGTTGTATTTTCTCTTGAAACATGATCACGTACTAAGTGTCAAACACGATCATTTCCCATGAAACTGTTAATGCCCGCGCGATTAATTAACCCTCAGGATCAAGCGACTTACAAGTGCATCAAGATAATGGTAATTTATCGAAGTGGTTCTCGCCTGTGTCGTGCGATTTATTTGCTCGAGACAAGAATTGAAACAGATCGGGCGAATGGATTATAAATTACTTTTTAATTACTGTGCGTTGGCGGGCAACAATTGTTCCCTTAACGATGCTTGAGTTTGAATATTTTCGGATGAGAGCGGAATGACACGCGAATCGCAGAATTGAATGATTCGAATAATGGAAATCGTGATACACCGCGATTTATTAATAACTCGGATATACATTTCGGAAAATTTATGCGTTTAGAATGCACTGAATGCGTACAATAGTGAATTTAGGTCGACATACCTTCAGGCGGTTTATTGCGTTATTATTAGCCATTAATTTGATTTTATTAATCGCATCGTATAATCATGTTACATGACATCAGGATGGAACTGCGAATCGATTTTAGGTCGAGCGGCATTGTGACGTATTAATAAGTATCTATTGTTGCAATTAATTTCAATATTTTAATAATTGTCAATTGTAACAAAAATTCAGCACCTACATTGATGATTTGATGAGATTCTCTATTATTCGTGATACATTTGTTTCAAGACGTTCTAATATAATATAATAAAATAACACGACAGGTTAGTCAATAAGTAATCTTAGCTTTGCTCTTAATAATTAAGATGGTAAAAGTTAAGATTACTATTGACTCACCCACGTAAAATATGCAACATGCGTTAATTTCAAGAGTGAAATGTAAAGTACCGCACCATCTTTTAATAATTATTAATTTGATTTTAGTCCCTCTGTTTCCTCTGTTTTTCTACTATCCTTTTCATGTGATTATATTAAATAATTCATAGATTCTTTAGAAGTAAATGTCATGAGCAATTGAAAAACAAGCGATGAGGAGATCCAAAATGACATTGGTAAATGACAGAGTATAACCAAGGAGAAAGTAATTTATTATCTGTTACTTGCGAAATTAATCGTTTATTTTGTAAGAGTTATACATGATGTATTTCATGCACATTTTGTATTATTGTGTAACATATAATGTGTATACAATTTTTAATTGTTATAATTAAAACTTGCGATTAAAACATGTATGTTCGATAAAATATTTATATTTTTCGTAAAAAATTTTCAACATCTAAGATTATTTGACTTATTTATAGAATGAATTAGATTTCTGTTTACTAAATTCTGTTCTTTGTTTTGCTAAATTCGGTAGAAGTTTATTTTTTTAATAATTAATTCCACAATATGTATATTATAAAAATGTTATAAAATATAGTTGTAAAATACTCTGTGTAATCAACGTTCGTGTGAATGTTTAATATATAGAGTATATTGAACATAAATAACGGAAATTTATAAAATTTCTTGATAATATCGAAACTGTAATAGAAGAAATCCTAGGCTTAAAACTTTAACTATACAGTTTCGATATTATTAAAAGAAATATAGATTTATAAATTTCCATTATTTATGTCAATATCAGTAATTTATGATCATTGATGACCACCTACAGGCAATGTAATGGAAGTGCAAGTGTCTTAAAATATTTTTGTCTTTCTGTATATTATTAAGACTCTTTCAGAAGACTCCAGCAAACTTCTGTGAGATATCCGATCTATTTAAAGTTAGTTATTGTTGATTCGGGGTGCAGTAGAGTTGTACTTCTGAGTCAGCTAGTAACCTAATCGAAAATCGTTGGAACAATTTCTCGTGGGGCGCGGACAAACGACGCTTACATTTCTCGCCATCCATTCTTCTTCGAGAACGGACATAGAAATACGGCGGCCGTCGTCTCGTGCCATAAATAAGATGTTACATATTAGAGAACATGGCTTTTCTGTAGGGAAGAAATCCACAGGACTTGAGTTTCGCTGTCGATGATGGTACGGTTGGACTGACATCGTACATCGCGCATCGACATATGTAAAACCATAAACGATTGTTCACTCCTCTCATCTCATCAAACACTTTATATTCCCACAAATATACACTTATGTGGCCTTGAGAAAAACCCACTAAAATAACCAAATAGATATGATTGAATAGAGGTTTCTCCGCGATAAAATCGCAGTCACCTAAATAAGAATTGCTTAAAGCGAATAACTGGGAAAATAACGCTTTAAAAGCGAAAATATATAATAAATGAATGTGAATTATTAACCGATAAATTTGCCGGTGGTAAATCATTAAACATTTAATGTTATGTGTTAAACTAATGCGTCAATCTTCGAAATTTTTCGTGAGCTTTTTAAGAACTGAGATTGGTTGCCCTGAATAATAGGAAGCCTAGAAAACAGACGAAGAGAAGTAAAGAGGGAAGTTAAAAGAGGAGTGTTACACGAACACTTTTAAAAAGATACGGACGCTACAAGTCTAACTACAGAGCTATCGAAAAGCACGCTTTGTCGATGTCAAGTTGAAAAGGAATGTCTGAGGAGGCTTTCCGAGTTACGCTCATCAAAGGCCTTCGGAGGGGTCTTTGTGCAGAATTGAACATGACAGCCGTGACAACGGCCGACAGCGAAATCCTGATTTACGAAGCGACATAGTTCTTCGCTCTTCGACTGAATTCGGTGGCGAACATACATCTTCCTCTCGAGGAATATTGTTGGGCGTCGTATGTATTACGGACGCGAGGAAGCTGCAGCAAGGACATTTGCCTTGTAACAAATGGCAACTAATTATCTAATGCGAATGAAACTGGAGCAAATACTTCTAATGTAAGATTCATCGAAGCAGAAAGAAGAATTTCTTTTAAAATAAAAGCGAAAGTATATTTAGCGATGTATATTTATCATGAACTTTTTTGTCGAGAAAAATAAATTGTGTATTAATAATAAGAAAAGCGTAAAATTCGACAATAGCAATTAATTTAGACATTGGATTTTAAAAGAAATTGGTTGAATTAATATTACACGATTAACCAGCTGTATCAGATGTTCACGTGATACGTGAGATCGAAAAGACTGTTACAAAAGCATCCATATAAAAAATGGAAAAGTGGAGGCTATAAGTAAGTCCAATGTATAGTCCTCGCAGATATTTTCACGAGGCAGGCAGAAGGAAGATAACAGCCTTTTCGTTCGAACATCGAGTCATTTACTATAGTGTTTATCCCCTGAACTTGCCTACTCACACACACTGCTGAAGCATTGTATCGGGATTTCATCGCAAATATTGGTTTTGTGGCGGCAGGTGCTTAGGTGGTTTGCAGATGCGCATTTAATACATGATATCGGTCTCGGTCAAATTTATTAAGGAGCAACACACAGTGGCTCAAATAATCCCCTGGGATATAAATATTTCCGATGAGAAAAGTATACTTATATGCTACACCATAGTATATAATGTGATTGTGAAATAGTGCAATTATATTTAATAACGTGACCAATTCTGTCTTTGAATTAAAGTTCTGGAATAATATAGCGTCATTGTTACATCAAGAAGATTATATTACATAATCTTTTCTTATAATAATGTTGATAGAAATTTCTTTTTCTCATATTATTCGCGTTTTGGTAGAACGGGCATGTAATATCTGCCCGCAAATGTCTCTTTTTCAGTTCTATTTTGTTAAAAAATGGTCGCGTATATTTTAACCGAAAAATTCAGTAAAATGTACCTTGTGTGACGGGATACACAATTTTCGCATTAATCGAGTGCTGTAAAAATGAAATATTCGTATATTATATGAAAAAAATCGGTGATGTATAAAATTGTGGATATTAATTGACTGCAGCTACGTTACTAATTACAAAATAATTTTACTCGGTTTCAATGGCGGTGTGAAATTGGATTTACAAGTAATTAACTCGCGCGGTCATCGGCGTGGCTGCATATTATATTTCATAGAAGAGTGTTTACCATTTATCGCGGAGCATAGATAACGTGAGTTTCGTTCGCTAAGATAAACCGTGGTAGTTAATCGGATTTATGTCTAAGAGATCCAATACCGTGATGCTGTCCAAATATTGAATTCGATCCGGCAAATCCTATAGTAGGCGTTTTACCTCCTCTCGCGCTTCGTACAACGTTATTTGTAGCTCAATAAACCAGTTAAACTTTCCATAACTACCTGGATTTTCCAAGCAATCTAGTTTATTATTTATTTATATCGCTTTCTAAGTATTTCTGAACAGAATTTCAACTATAAGATGTTCCATATTTTTTTAAATATAAAAGCTTTTATCTCAGACATAAAATGAAGTTACTTGTAATAAATTTATACATAGTTTTATCATGTGATTATATCCTTGTATTGATTATGCAAATTAAAAAATTTAATCTTGTAAATAAAGAGTTATAGAATTAGTTGTTTGGATCGTGAAATGATAATATAGAGACAATTCTTTACTAACGATAATATATTTTCATACATATTTTGATGTCTTCGTATTTGATGACAGGTTTTCTCTTTTCCAGTAGGCATATCCGAGTAATATGAAGTGCGTATGTTACGCGCGTTGCATGTGACAAACATGATACGTGAAAGATGTCAGCCACGTGTATACCTTAACATCCATCCGTTTACAATTCTGTTCCGACACCAGCTTCTGGCTATTTTTTTACGTTGACGAACTGTATGTCGTACTTTTAAAATACGCGCAGATAGATACAACATTTTTACATAAAAGTGCACAAATTACACATATATGTATTTTTGATCTATCATCGAGATTATAAAATGTGATTTATTTTTGGATTGAATATATAAACCAGAGAAGAATTTTATATGTATCTTTTACATATACAAGGATCTTAGCGATAAACTTCAAGGAATAATATATCTCGTTAAAAAAGAACTTTCAGAAAACTGTCCTCCAACGCATTTTTAAGGAGCTATTCCTCCGGTCGCGTGTGACGTCTAACAACTAGTTAGCATTCTTTAATTTCGTTTTTGCAAAAAGGTAATAAAAAAGCAAAAATATGGACTATGGTATTGTCAGGCTACACACGCAATGCTATCATGCGATCGATTACTTATCTTCCAGTCGATCCGAATAAGGACGCGCAGTTGCTTAAAAATACGTTGGAAGATAAATTCTTTAACGAAAATTGTTTCTTTTGGTGAGATCTATTATTCCATAAAGTTTGTCCTTAAAGTTCCAAAATACCTTGTATATTATTTTATTATTATTTATTATTTTATTAGTTTATAATATTTGTAGATTACATTCCTGACAAAAAAGGATTCGCACATAGTAATATTAATAAAAGAAAAAATATTTTGTATTAATATAAAAAAAAAAGAAGAAATATTTCTGTATATTAAAAAAATATAAGACATTTCCAAATATTTACGTGGGTGTAGTGAAGATTTTTAGAAAAAGTAGCATTTAGGTCATATTGGATATGACCTAAATGCTGTTAAACATTATAGGAATAAGTAGATAAGTAGATAGTAAATAAGTAGGTAAGTTACTCGGAAAATAATTTCTTGTATATTTTTACATGTCAATAAAGGCAAACATATTAGTATTGATAAACTTATTATCTTGTAAAAGTAACATTGGATCATTTTATTTTATATAGTGTTACTTTTATAATAGTGTAAGTTTATCAACATGCATTGACATATATTTATTGTAAGAATACACAAAGAACTATTTTCCGAACAACTTACCTACTTATTTACTTATCTCCACGATGTTTAGCAGGTGAATTAGAAGCCATAGAATTAGAAGCCTAGAATAACAAAAGCAGCAAAAGATATTAGATGTCAAAGGAGTAATGGTAACCTAATTCCCTTGTGTTAAATAACATTTTGTTATTTTGAATTTCTGTATCTGTTAAAATCAATGTGTGTGTAAATCAATCCATTTTTGTAGTAATTTCCGAAGTAAACAACGTCCATATCAACGTATTTACTTAATAAATAATAAACTCTTTGAGTCAAATTTAACACGCTTTTTGTGCTGAATTGTTTAACTTTATTGTTTTAATTAAATAGCAGCATATTGAGCAGGAGCAGTGGCGATCTATAGAAACGATTAAAAACAACTCAAATTAAATGTAAAACAAAACGTTATAATGAAAATATAAATTAAATATAAACTAAATATAAACACAAAATGTTTTAAAATATAAATACAGTGCTACAATAAAATAAACTATGGAAAATATAACCATTTCTTGGTTGTTATAGAAAGCAATTATTTACATACGAAATTACATCACGATCATAATGTTCTGCACTTTGCTTTACTAACAGAATGAACAAACTGAACAATAAATTGATGCAATCGAGTCAGATAGACAACCTAATTGCTTACTAATGATATTTATTGAATTCATCTCGTACTTTTAATTACACACAAACAGCGAGTAGGTCATTTTGAATATTAGGCCATATAGGATTCGATTATCTTATTTTATTTTTATTGTAAAATTTAATAAATATGTAAAGATTCAGTTCGAATACATTACTTTTTTATAAAAAAAAAATATTGATAGAATAATATATATATATATTGATAGAAAAGACTTTATTGAAAGGATTTTTCCGAATAAAATTGCCAGTGACGTAATGTAATTCAATAAATATTATGAGAATTTCTTTTACTAATATCAAAACGTATGAATATTTTTAGATTACATTAATTTTATTAACTAAAAAGTTTAATGACAGGACATGTCATGGTAGGACAGAAATAGAAAGATTAAGGATTTCGACATGCAATCTCTTTTAATCCTTAATATTCGGAATTTATGTAACACTAGCACGTAACTCTTAGTTCTATAGTTCTATTCGTGTAGATACAGCGGTTTTCAGCTGGGGAAGAGCATATCTCATTCGGTGGCTAGAAGATTTAAAGCTCGATTCCGGCTGGAATCGCGACCGTTCGAAATCACCGCCAGTCGAAGTCGTTGCCACATCGAACGATACGTAATTCTAACTTCGCCTCGCGATAATCGTTGGATTATTCAATAGTAAAGACCGAATAGAGTAATTCCTATCGGAGCGTAATAACGTCTCACGTGGCAGATTCCGAAGCGAGTTAAATTCGAACCAATCTAACTCGAAAGCAAAGAGCTTAGTTAGTCACATTCTGCGAGGTAGGAATTAACTCGACGATGAGATGATAGGAGAAGGGAAGTGTGTTCCGGTACGTTATTGGTGCATGCGGTCATCATCGGAGACAATCGTTTCAATCTAATTGATCAGCATCTTGTCTCGACTTTTCATCTGTATTATCATGTAAGTGTAACACAATATTACTCGCGTTGTATACCGTGATAATTGGAAAGTTGCTGAAATTATAAATAAATAGTTATTTTGTTATTGATAGAATTAAATGTACACACGTTATTAAATTCATAATACTAAATTGTATTCAATTTGAGTTATTTTTAATCATTTCTATAGGTCGCCACTGGTTCTACTCAATATGTCATTAATTTAATAAAAGCAATTAATTCAAGAAAATTTATTAAATTTGACCCAAATTTAGTTTTATTATTTACTAAGTGTTAATAGGACGTTATTGTTTACTATAAAACTAACCTAGAAATACTTATAAATTGATTTACCTTTTGATATACGTATACGGAAGTTGAAAATATAATAACTGCGCCTTCGAAATGTTCTAGATAAATTTCTTTCACAGGAACAACTTATGTTGAGATTTTACGATTTTATGTTGCTGAATTTAATTTTTGATTTCATTATAATATTTATTTACACAAGTTATAAATGTATACTATATTATTTTCACTACTACATTATATTCTGATAAATTTTTAGTGAGTTTTTTCTATTTTAATTTACTTCGTTCTGTTTATTTATTACAAAATAATAGCTATTTAACTTTAGGAACTTTCCGATTGTCATCCTGTAGATTGTTCTTCAATAACTTTTTCGGGCAAATGTCGGTTCGGTCGGTCGGCTCTCAATCTTCAGGACTTATTTCGCAAAAGTTTACTTGCACTATCGAACAACGATCAATAATCTGACATTTGCTGCGTTCATATTTATACCGTACTTCTATACCGCATTATATGTACTATATTTATATCGTACTTTTAGCTAATGTGGCCCGAATGGTTTTCTTTTTACATGAAAATTGCACATCAGCGAAACAACGATTATCTTAGTTCTCTGTGAAGTTTACTTTACAAAATCGTTTACGCAACGATTTTTAATTAGAATTATAAACACGAATATAAGCTGAGAGTATTGCGTGGCTTTCTCTCATGCTATTCACCATGTTGTTGCCCCAAGCTCTTTTGCTCAAGAGTAAAATTTCAAAGGTGTGAGTCGGCGGCTATACATTGTGTGTGTGAGTAAGGCTCTATTTAACTATAACTAGACTTTAACTAGATCAGAACTTTAATCATATTTCATCCGGAAAATTGCTTCGTTAAGATTATTCGGAAAAGAAATTTCGCGCGTGTCTACTTGGAAAACATCGGAAAGTACTTTTAATTACTAAAGGGAGACCCTTTTTCCCGGATACGAATACACCTGGTGAAGTAAATTATTGCCAGAAAATTTAGGACTAAACCTTCGTGAATAAGCTCCGGTATTAGGGCTAACTTAACTTCGTACATGGGGATATCCTTAGAAAGAATGGTCTTTTTAAGGGAGATGGTTCGAACTGGATTGTAAAATAGAAATAGAAGTCTGTAAACGTAACGTTTACAGTTTACTTGTGTATTCAAGTTGTTTCTGAATTCCCGATGCAGTGTGCACTCGCACAGATTTCGTGTGAATTTTTGCAATTAGCATCCAACGCGATCAGATTAGTGATATATGTAATTTGTGCTCCAGTTTTATATTGCGATGTGATGTCCTGTTGCGCGAAAATTTTCAAGGAAAAGAGAGCACTTGATCACGGTAACGAGGGGAAAATATCGATGATACATCATGTAATGCGACTGACATGCCAGAATTACTCGTAGCCTACATACATGAACCTTCATGTGCAGCGGCAGTTATGTCGGGGATGTAGGGCCAACGTTACCGTGCCAACGTTGGTCACGTGTATCTAATTAGGTATCGTGAACCACGGATACACGATGTATGTGTATATCGCGGCTACCATGCTATTAACCCTTAAACCAAGATGTCACCAAAAATATGTACTTAATTAAATTAGGAAGGTCGACTTACGGGAAAGTGATCTTCGTGTAACTTATGACGTATACGTATGAACATTTTTTTTCATTGGCTTATTTATAAAGAGATTAATCATTCTGCAAAGATACACTACACACACACACACACGCACGCATATATATATATA
>NW_017306091.1:1427745-1429186 GCF_001594115.1 Trachymyrmex septentrionalis | reverse complement strand
TAAATAATTTTATATAGTTATTAAGCTATAATATAAAAAAATTTACTTACATGAACTTGTAAAACTAAATATTATGTATGTATGTATAATATTTAATATGTATAGATATATATAGATTTTCTTACAAATGCAAATTGATGTATACATTTCTTTTGCATTACATTTTAAAAATAAGAGCTTTTTCGTAGAATATATTTAATATTACACTGTCGAGACCTACAATTTTGTAAGTTGTCGTTGATTGATGTTTCGATTTAAGACTTTAAACCCACGCGTCAAGATGTCGGGAATAATTTATCATTCTTTTCGCTTTTTTCGGACGTCTGCTTCTTGGGAACTCGTGGGATTGTTCGCGTTGTGTATATGCTGCTTTCCAAGTGCTCTGAAAGTGCGACGTATACATGGTTGGATTACAGAAACTGCAAACGACTGGTGAATATGACGGGTAGGTAAATCTGGTTGCTCGAAAGGGAAAATATGTGTGATGGCATTATATGCGTCGCGAACATCGCGTCGTCGCAATGAAAGGAACGGATTTTAATTAAAATAGCAAGTGTATGAGAGAAAGGAAGTAATGGGATTTTCACGAAATCTTACACTACATTAATTCTATTTGTTCCACTAATGTAAGTCTCAATATCAATGTAACAAACTTGGTTAAATTTTCTTTTCGATTTAAAAATAAAATAACATTGATTTTGTTTGATTTTTTATTAGAAAAGAAGAAATTGATAATTTTCGAATATAATCTTTTAAATTGGAAACTAAATATCTACATTAAATACGTTTTTTTTTTATTTTAATTACAGTATATAATTTTTTTTCTTCACGAATTTAAAATCGCGTCAAGCGATATAATTTTTAATGAAAAATGCTAAACTGTCATAAAAATTATTTGAAATACGTCACAAATATTTCTCTTGAAGGAATCATCCAGACATTTTACGATAGCAAAGATGCTAATAGAGAAAGAATAGATTTTATGTACGAAGATACATTCAAAAATATAGTAACGTGATATTATACGTTGCTTATTCAATCATAATCTATATTTTGCGTGGGTATATGCAAGTGTGCGACGTAAAATAATACACGCGGTAATGGAAACTGTGTAATTTAACACCATAAATTATTAGGCGCCATGAAGCTCCGGTTTAAAGACGATCGACCACATAGGAGGCTGTTCGTACATGCTTCTAATTGCGTCGGAATAGCGATTGCTATACCTTATTTTATCTTGCTTTACGGAAACGTTGCGAGCAAATGGATTACATTGAGTAATCGCGGTACTACGTTGTGTATTATTTATTTATGGGGGATATTAAAACTAAGCAACTCAGATTTGATCGCATCAACGTAAGTGACAGATCGCCCTTCTTACTTAGAACTATAAGATCCTTGAGGAAAGCTTTTAGGACGCGCCCTTAGGGTGAGCGTACAC
>NW_017306091.1:1413120-1427645 GCF_001594115.1 Trachymyrmex septentrionalis | reverse complement strand
TCTCTCTCTCTCTCTCTCTCTCTCTCTCTCTCTCTCTCTCTCTCTCTCTCGCCTCAACCTTATTCCTACATAAACATTTTATCCATGATGTGGTTATTTTACGTCCCCGTTATTTTATACATATTTTGGCGTCTCACGACTTCTTGCATTTTCGCTTTTCCGAGCGTTTACGTCTGTTATTGGAAAATGTTAAAGCTAAACTATATTGTATTGACAACGCGTGTCGGACGACCGACATCAGATAAACGAGATATCCCGTTCAAACGTCAAATAAACGTCATCGGACCGTGTGATAACTTGTTCAAAACGTCAGTTGAAGAGCATTGAGTTGCGAGATAACTCGTTTATGAGTGCGAAAGGGGTTCGGCAACTCGTTGAGAGCGCTCGTTTCTTAATACAATAACAAAACAAATGTGGTGTAAAAAGAATTACACATGAATGCCAATGAAATCGGAATAAGATTATGAAAAAAAGGCAGTCTGCATGTTTAGAATTTTTACAGATGTATGAGCCACGTTGTGAGGTATTACTAAATTAGTTGTGTTAATTACATATATTTTATATAATCGTTAATGATTACACATAGATAAATAATATATAAAATTGATTCTTGTGTTCCTTTTAACTAAATTTTACATGTTGTAACTGATATTTACAGAAACTATGCTATGACACGATCATTACACGAGGATATTAGTCGAAAATGCAATTAAGTAAATTGTTGTTTATTGCATACAGTCTGCAATTATTTGGCAGCTAACTATAATACATTTGTATTGTATTATAAGTTATACATCGGTCAATGATTAATTAGAATAACAGTTGCAATTAGTTAACTACAATGTGGCTTTACATCCGATTTTGCACTAACGTGTATCAACATTAACCCAATTTTGTTGGCCCGTCTGGATAATGTGATAATCTATTGAGTATCTAGGAGAATTGTTAGCTGACTTTAGTTAATTTCGACTATAGACGCAACTTCCTGGCTTTAGCTCTCACTCAGTTTGTAAGACCAAAGCGAATTATAAAAACGACGTTTCCACGTTGCATGCTCTTGGAAGGGAAAACTTTAATAACATCGAAGCAAGAAATAAAGGAAAACCAATCTCGACCGTTAATGCTATTTTTGAAAGTAATCTTTTAAATTGAAAATATATATTAAATATTAACATATATTAAATATTTGGAAAAACTATTACGTTAGGACATAATTTATACTTTTTCTTTAGGAATTCAAAATTATATTATCTTTTTATTTTATTTACAATTTTACAACTAGCCTTATTTGCTTCACATTAAATTTATATTCGAACGCACATTCGAAAACTTAATAGGGACGTTAAAGAAACAGCTATCACTTCGTTTTTCTCGGTTCACCTACTTGGTTATACGATTTTAACGGGGATATTTGCTCCGATTGTTGGCGACTTATAGCAAAAAGTAATTTACGGATTTCAGATTTATAGCCGAACATATCGCTGATATATATATATATATTGATATATTTACCTCGTCCAGAGTTTTAAACGTGGTTGTCGGATTGGTCTTAGAGCTCTCTTTCTTCTTTCTTTCTACACTGATACATTTGTCGTAAAACTAGTGATACTTTATTTTTATTGTTCATAGATCAATAATTTGATCACACAATGAAATTTTACTATTAGCGGATACTCTGCAAACTCAATAAAAAAATCATACCTGTCAGAACTTAACTTTACAATTCAGACGGTGTAAATCGAAAATTCGTTTATTATTCAGCAATTCATATTTTATGTAGTAAAATATGCTTTTGCTTTTATGATTTGAAACTTTTCATCGATTCGTATACTTGACATGTTAAAAAATTTGTCTTGTAAAATAAATTGGAATGGAAAATACTATGTGTTTGCTGTTAATTTAAGATTATTAAATAACTAAATATTTTGTCTCAAATAGTTGAGAAAATTAAGAAATATTTAAAATTATAAAGGAAATTTTTTTAGTATACCAATTATATATAAAATTATTTTAAATTTTTTAATGTTTGAAAAAATTTTAAATAATTTTATATATATATATATATAATTTAGATAAAATATTATTATATATGATTCAAATAACGTCGAATAAGTATGATATTTTTAATGTCTGCACTCGATGTAAAATTTGAAAACAAATTCCATTATAGATGTTATACATTTTTATTTTCTATTTATTTTAGTTCATTTTAAATTCATCTCGTTAACTCATATACGCTTTTACATTTTGCTATTTGTATGAAGAAAATCTACCACGGTAATGTCGCCAATCTCATCATATATTAACGACTTTGGTATGTACCAGATAGGGATGAGGAGATTAAGAATTTTCATCTAGCCACATTTCTCGAATGAATTCCTTCACGTCCGTGATATGAGTTGCACGTGGACTAAGGGTTCTTTCCCGACCCTACAAGAATTTACGTTTCGACCCGTGCTAATGGATATTTGTGGAAATGTATACGCGAATATTCCTTTCTCTATATACGTATTTTATCTAGAATTTATTGATAATTTATACCTCCTGTCTCACTAAATATTTTATAAAATTTTTTTTGTTTATAATAGGATTGCAAATATGGTCGGGATTTGTTAATATTCGAATATCTGGATAATTTATTTCGTATTATTTCATTATTCACGTTTGATATATATCTGAACTAGCCGGAGGATAGAAATCTTAATATTTGATTCTCGGATATACGAATTGTTCATTCAGATTCGAACTCTTGCTACTATATACGAACTAGAACAGAAAATAAATTGCTAAGCTACAATTTATTTAGCTGTCTCTCTTCTTCTAATTTTGAAAGTATATTTTTTACATGTAACAATTTTCCACAAATGAGAAATATCACAACGTTCATAGAATTTAAGCATGTAAACCAGTTGAAATTTTTGTATCATTATTGAGACATATTCAATTAGATTTACTTTTTTACATATTTCTAAAGATTTCTCTAGATTTTCAACATACATACTGCATTTCATTAACTACAAGCAATGTATGAAATATAAAACGATATTTTGTACACTTATAATAGATATTGTTATGTTTGTACATATATGTATAATTATACGAATATAAAACACTTAATAGAATATTTGTATATATTATAATTTCAATCAACTTTGTCATATTATTTTACAATTATTTTTCCATTCAATTTTTTGTAATTCGAATTCGAATACGCGGACTCAACTCTTTCAATATTCAGATTCGGATTATCTAAATAGTTCGATCTAAATAGTTCGAACAGACAATTCGGATTTTATATCGTTTAAAAACTAACAAATATTTTAATCTTGATTCATGCCACCGTTCCTTTATCGTCAAACTTTAATGTCCAAAATTTTACTCGTCTAGCGGTACGCTAGAATATTATGCTCTGAAATTATCATAATTTTGAATTTAACCTTTAATATCCATAATAGATGCGCAATGGGATGTTTCATATATCCTTATTTTAACACGTGACTGCGGATATGTCCCGGGGTCACGCGATCACTCAACCGATAGGTAAACTAGTAATAAGCGAAATGACCGCGGGCTTTTATATATCAGAAACCATCGGACTCGTGCGTATTGCGTGTTAGATTATCTATGATACGACAATCTTAGCAAATGTGGAACCTTGGTGATGCATCGCAAAAACGGCGGAAATTTCCGAAGGTTTCTCGATGGGGTTCCTACGGGATTTCCTGCGCGCTCCCTCATCTCTGGAAAAATGAGATGAGACGGATAAGCGTTCCATCAACGTCCATCTTCGGTCGGAAGTTTACGGAAGTTACCGTTGGTATATTTCTCCGACCAGTTTCCGTTTTGCCGCATCTATTCCTCTGTGTATAATGGCATATCTTTGCGGTTGGCGCCGATAATCGCTGATATTCCTGGTCAGAATCGTCGTATTTTATTTGGAAAGGATCGCGGTAGGTGACTGTGATATGACTGCTAATGTATTCGTTCGCATACATATCCGTGTCCGGTGTGGAGGCGGCTATACGTTTCGTGATTTTATTATATTACGACAAATCCTTTATCGCGGTAAAACGAGCGCGTAGAGCTGTGCAAAATAGCGAAGAAACCTCGCTGGAAAATTGTAATTGGCATATCGATAAAGCTCCTTGTGCAGACATTTGTTTGCTGCATAGCAATTAGATGAATGAAAAAGTGATCAAAGCAAAAGATTTTTTATCCAGCTTGACATTAATAAATAAAGCTAAAAAACAAAAATTTTTTTGAGAAAGAGATCGAAAAATTTCTCTTTGGAGATGCAAAAGTATACTGAAATTCATAATAACAATTTTATTTTAACGTGCTATAATTTTGTATTCAACTTTATTTGATAGTATGATACATCTTTTTTATCAATCTAACGAATTGCGTGTCGCAAATAATTTGGAAAAAACATTATAAGAAATAGCGAAAAAGATTAAAATGTAGAAAATTGTTTACATTTACAATAATCAAACAATTGGGATTCCTTGTAATTAAAATTCAAATAAAGGAGAAAGACTGATAGGAATTAACGCTAGCATGCGCTTGAATTTTCTTTTTTTACCCGTCTATAAATATGTCATTTGTTGTCATTTAAGCGATGTTAACTTCAATCTTTAACATTGAAACATTCGAATATAAAACATATGTTTTGGCTACTTTTTAGCCATCATCAACGCGAAATTCAAGTAGTCGCAATATTTGAATATTTATTAATTATTTTTGTTATATTTGAATTTATTCTATTTTATTTATAAATTGTGCACTGAAAAAAATGACTAAATTTTAATATATATTTACTAAAGTAAACATTTACTTGATATAAAAAAATTTATTTATTTAATAGTTCTATTATTTTTTATTGTGCAAATATTTATTTAGTGTAAACAAATACTGTAAATAAATGTTTACTTAGTAACTGTTCAAAGAATTATTTCTTAGAGTTTAGTAAATCTTTTTTAGTGTATAATTTCACATATATTTTATGATATAGCACACGTGCAAAAACCCATGGCGTATGAATCAACAGAGACAGGTCATAAACTATTTATTTTGCTCTATACAGCAGCGATATCGTTCCACGATCGTTTTGCAGTGCCTTCTAATCAGAGTTACGGTATCTGCAAAACGCTCGAAGGACGTTCGAAATGTTCGTCACGTTTCGCGTTTCGCCTAACAATCGATCGATGCTTTCTCAGATTCGTCAATTTTATCGGCTCACACAGACTTCGAAATGCAATACTTACTCTCCGACAATATCTGTCGGAGTGTACCCGATTTGTGTCAAGTCAGTGTGCTAAAATGCTACCGTTGTATAACAATAAATAGATGTGTTGATCGTATACAGCGTGTCTTTTACGTAAACCTAAAAGTACGGCGAAACTTTCACAGCTGTGAAGCTTGTTTGCGCCGTAATGTCGCTCTTATTTCAGGAGGGAAAAACGTGAGCCGCACTAAAAGCCTGACCGCCGGGTGAATTACCTTCAGAGACACGTGCAACGTGAAAGAACGCGTTTCTTCTCTTCTACTGACTCATGTAGAAACTTACGTAACGACGCACGCAAACAATAAGAAATGATACTGCCTAATAGGCTCCGATTAGTTCCGTGATATTGCGCCCGTCCCTTTTTGTTCATTTCTATTTTTACACGAGATCACACATATGAAATGGTTCTTATGAGACTAAAAGCAACGGTATTTTTCCAGACAGGCTGCGTGGTTAATATTTCCTCGGTAAAAATTCGTCCGATCGTGACGTGTATTTTTAAATCACGAGATGCGCCAGCATTCGTTACGCGTTCCCGTTTAGATTAACAAAACAGAACACGCGGAACGCGTTTCTTGTTTGAGCATTGCGCTGTTTATATTAATATTTATTCGGCATTCCCGCGCCTGGGTGCAGTACCCGGTAGCACAACAATCGATAAGATCCGTTTGTTAATGATACGCGTAGCATACGTAGACGCGCGTTTATATGCACGGTGTTGTACGCGCGCGCACAAACGCGAAGTGGAGGAGCATAACCGCTAGCGTCGACGTTTGCCAAGCTTTGGCTTGCTCAGAAAGTCACTCGTGCCACTCACGTGAAAGAGCAGTTGTTCGTTGTTAGCTTACTCGCGACCTGATCAACCTGTCGTCGGATAAATTGAGCTAGGTCTCCGAATCTCATAATTTGTACGATCAAAATTGAAAATTGAGCTTAAGGGAAAGCACTAAGGGTTTCGCGGTAAAACCAGGACTTTCCGAGCCTTGATGAGAGAGAGAGAGAGAGAGAGAGAGAGAGAGTGTACGACGAGGTTGTTCAGTTGAGTGGTAAAGGGATGAGTGGGAGGGAAGTGATGCCACGGGGTGGAAGCGGCGCTGTCAGAACCCCGTCGTAGTGGGGGTTCAGAGAGTGGAGGGGGTGGAAATGGTGACGGTTCGGCTTGAGAGGGGGCGGGGGTTAGTTGAAATGTGGGGTGGGGGAGCGGCCGAGACGGAGAAGATCGGGCTAGGGATACCGACTGCTCCGGGGGTGAACGCGAAACCGGGAGGTGGGGATGGTCACGGGGTAGGGATGGCGGTACGACTTTGGGGGATTGGAAGCAGCTGAGAGCAGTGCGAGTAGGTCATACCGTCGATCAGAGTGGCAGTCCGCGTTTTGGCGAACGACACGGTTGTCCCACAGAAAGCAACCCTCGACCTCTTGTTGTCTTCGATTGAGTCTCGTACCCTTTTCTTACACTCTCAGAAGCACGATTATCCTCTTACGTGCGACAAAACCCGGGCGCCCTTTTTGTCCGTTCGCTTACTCTTTTGAAACGGCCGCCTTCAAATTTACAACCCTACCTCGAGATTGCCTCTCCTCAAGAAAGCGAGAGAAAGAGAAAGAGAGAGAGAGAGAGAGAGAGAGAGAGAGGGCATCGAATTCTTGAGTGGTCGGAGTGGATTTATCAGTCCGAGACACTTACCTTGGTTGCTACGACGCTGTTCGGGGAGAGATCGTAGATCGATCCGAAGAAGAGACGAGGAAGAGTGTTTCATCCCTCTTATATTTTTATTCTTTGCTATATCGAGGATAAGGCGATGGGTCCAATCTTCTCTTTCGATTAGAGATACACGCGCGATAATTGATGAAACCCGATATTCCACGATATAAGAAAACAACGAAGAACAGTTAAGTGGTGAAAAAAAAAGAAGAGAAGGAGCGATATATATATATAGAGGAAATTCGATTTATCTTCTCGCGGAGTATTGTGCATTTCAGTTTTCTGATTTTCCTGCGTATGTGTGAGGAGAAGTTGCCGCTGTACCTAAAGAGAGAGAGAAACTTCCGCGAGTGCGGTCGGACGTGATGAAATTTGCCACGTCTTGCAGTTTAGGACATACAATGATTGTATAATGTGATACAGGTCTCCATTGTTGCCACCGCGGATGATCCGGTTGTTATCGTTGTTGTTATTATTGTTGTTCCTGTTGTTGCGTCCCGTTGTTTCTGTTGATTATCTCCCGCGGCTCGCATCTCGATCTTTCAGTGCGTGCGCTCAAATTCGCGCACTTCCGGTACAACGGGAGTGCGGGACGGTTCGATAACACGCGCCACATACACAGGCGCGCGCGCGCACATTTGTGTGTAGCTTTTTTTGCGCGTGCTACATTCTTGCCACGCACGGAGTTCTAACGACAGTTGCATAATCTAGGACATTAAAGAGCGCCGTGATTGTGTGATAATTTTAACGACCGCCATTCAATGAGACGTAACGAGCGAGCCGGCCAGTCACTTGGAAATTGGGTTAAATAGAATAACTAAACTTCCAAACCATCGACTCGAACTTCCGACCTGTACGACGTAGCGCGCGATCCTGTCGATGATGTTTCCTTTGGAAGACTCTTTCTCTTATCTCGTTTAATATAAACACTCCGCGCGACCGGCAGAGCGCGACTAATAAAAACGAAGGACCGCGAAAGGGCAGGCGTCTTTCGAGAAAAAGAAGAAAGAAAAAGGAAAGGGAATAGAGAAGTGGGCGCCCGAACGAGAACGAAAAAGATAACAGCGCGAACGATAATAGATGTAACAGAAAGGATCGCGAGAAGTTCCTGATCGAAAAACGATACATCGAGCTTATTGTTCGCAAAGGCAGTCCACTCGACGCACGTCGGGATCGATAGCGCGTGGCTGTCGAAGGCAGGAGAGGTGAATTACCTGCGTCAACGAGAACATCGAATCGATCCATCGAAGCGACCCAAGTTCGCATAATTGCATCTTCCGTCATTGCATCGTAAAGTTTCTTCTTCGTCGTGAGATACGAGGCGGTGGAAGAAAGTTTGTTCTTCGTCCGCGAAGAAGTCCGTACGAAGGAAGGAACATCGTGTGGGGGAAGCAAATCATGAAATGAGATGTATCGACGAGCTGCCAGAGAATCGGCAACGGGCACGTAGAGTGGGTAAGAGCGACCGTTTCTGGCGGAGGAGATCTCTCGGAAAATCGGCGGCGAGTAGGTCGATTGAATTCGCGGAAGCGAGACGATCCGCGTCTCGAATATCCTGAATCCACTTAGACGACGGCGGCGGAAGCGGAGGTAACTCGAAAATGGAAATCGCGGCATCGGCTATGTTGGACGGCCTGAAAAACAATCGTATCGGCAAGCTGGCGCTGTCGCGGTTCTTGTCGCAGAGTCTGTGAGTACAATTGTACGAGCGACAGCACGAAATCGGTAGGACAGCCGGGGTGCCGGCGAGATTACCGATGAGATTTAATGCACGTTGTTTGTATGATTGCATGCGAGCAAAATCACTTGATGCACGTGCCGATTCTGGATTGTTTCGTATGGCTTTTGATTCCCATCTGAGGAGAAAGTGCTACAAGTCACGAGTCTCGTAGGAAAGGTCACAGAGTAACAAAGGGATCTTTTAGAAACGGTGATTATGAATATTTTCGTTTAATCGGTCGCGCTTCATCAAGTATATAAGACTTTACGTTCTACGCGACACGCTGAAATAAAATCTTATCTATTAATTACGCGTTATACTCTTATTTGAGTTTGAAAATGAAAACTGTTAAGTTTTCACAAAATTAATTCCGTTGTGACGCTTTTTCCGATGATGTGGTTCCATAAGCGTCATCATCGCTTTTCCTTCATGATTTAGCAATTAAAGGTTGGACCCAGTTCCCAGTTGCTTTTCATACGAGACGATTTCTCGAGATACAGGTCATGAAGTTTGTTGAAAGCAATAAATAAATTAAATGGATATTAGTTCCGTTGGGATTTCGGTTATATTGTTCTACGTGTAATTATATAGGCCATATACAGGCGAGATAGCTAAATGTCAGCGCGTTCTAGTTAGTATAATATAAACGATATATATTTTATATTACTATGCATAGAGAGCGTAATAAATGACATAACTTAAATCCAATATTATTTAAGAGAGGAAGAGTTACAACTATATAATAATCGCACAAATAAATGTCGAGTCTAATAAATAAATATCTTGGAAATCATTACTGGATCAAAATCCATCCATTATGCTCGCGTATTAAATATTATATGTCAAGAGCGTAAAATTAAAAAGATACGCATTTAATATTCGCGCAATATTAAATATGATTTTCTATTTAACATTATAAAATGGTAATAATCTAATTAAAATACGCAAAACATGATAATATATATTCGGTAATTGAGCGTGGGATTTAATTCTCTCCGTTGAAGTAATATCATGTGCGTATTTTAATGTATTTTTTATGACCCATTGATCTCCTCGCACCTCTAATAAATCCAATTTGTATAAAGTTGCATATGCATTGTACGTTACCTGTGCATATGTATGTTAATGTAATATTTGTATTGTGTGATCTTGCGATTGTCGATGCTTCGCGATCAATGCAAGTGTACACTACGATTCACGATAAACACGATTGTGCATTGTTATCCCAGATGAATGTTTACGTACACTCGTCTCTAAAGTGCCCTCTCGACGAGCTTTCCCAAAATCGATAACTTTTCATCCGTTTATTCTGGGGCTGTTTTCTCGGAATAACTGGAAATTGTGACAACTGAATTACTAAAAAACTTGGCTTTTACAGTGTATAATATTTTTTTAAATCCTCACACAGTCATACTCTACATATAAAAATATCTAAAATTATTAATTATAAATATTATATGAATGCCATATATATAATATAAAGATATATGTGTATGGTATTTACATACATAATATTTCTGAAAATAAAAAAAAATTAATTTTATAAAAATTTGTTTCAAATTAATAGTCAGATTTAGATATTTTTAAGTATTAAAATATATATGCAGATTTTGTGTTTATGATATAAAAATATTTTCGTAGCTTTTAATCTACTAGTTTAAATATTTTTTTAGACGACGTTTTTTTCTTTCGAACAAAGACACATTATGTATATTACGTTTTTTTTTTCTATATAGAGTAGAGAAAAAATTATATTTCAATGGAATAATAAAGTTAACCATGAAGACAATTTAACAAAATAAACGATTACTTTTAAGTACTTATAAGAACATAAAATATACTACTTATACAGAACATTTTTTTTTACTCAACTCGATGAAATATAGTTAATGGAAATGGGAACGATTCGACGCGGAAAATGTTGAAACACGTGTTAAAATGTTTGAACTATTTAACTTTTTTTAAAGAACAGTAATTATTATTGATATGCTGATTTACAGATTCTTTTTACAAATTTAAAAATAAAAAACAATATGTAATTACTTAATTCTAACGAATTAGCTAACAAATCATATTTCTTTGTCATTTTTATTATGCATTCGTATTATTTATTTGTGCATTAATTTGTTTTAATACTTATTTACTGTGCATTTATATTATCTTTGTTTTTTTGAAATAGAATATAAAAGTAAAGGAAGTGTTATTTTGACGGTGCATTATATTTAGAAGAAGTTGCTTGTTAAAGTTCGACATTAAAATTTTCTCAATTCGTTAAATTATATAATCTGATTTTCCGCTTTCAAATATCGTGTTACGTCTATATAAGAAGAGTAAATGTAGTATAGTGTCGTTATACTTTTGCTTGATACCTTCTCGTAGCTCTCATCTCGGATTAAAGTACTTATTCCGTAGCTTTTTTGCAGTGTACATTCGAGAAAAGTATGATGAATTCCACGCCACGAATTTTCCACGTCATAACATGATCTCGTTTCTGCTACTATCTTACACTTGTTTGTTTCGTATCGCTGAGTACAAAATAATGAATCTAATGGTATTTTTCGTAAATACAATAAAAAAGAAGATAGAAATTGAGAAAATGGGATAAGTTGATTGTGTGTGTGTCCATATTAAGATAATGCTCAAATATAACGCGAAGAAGATATAAATAAAGATATTAACTGATCTCGAGACAATCAAATCTACAGTGATTTTAAAAGACTAAGTTTTGGAAATATTTTGCTTGGAGATATTTCCAACAATTCTGTAAATATCATAATATAATTTTATTAATCAAAGCTTTTGATATACGATTATGGAATTATTTTAGGGCATCTTATTTCTTATTTAAATAAATTATATTATGTAATAATAATAACAATAATAACAATAAATTTACTTTATGTAATATAAATATATTAATATATATGTGCGTAATATGATGAAAATTCTGTTTATAGAAATATATAATAATTACATAAAATGATTTAAGAGTTATTTTAATATGAATATATTTTAGATATCAAAAACACAATCGTTTTATTTTACGGGACAACTAAAGATTTTTTGACAGTATCTCACAATTAAGATGGACATTTTATGACACTTATCTCTGATTCGAAAGCGAGAGACTGTTCGAAAAATAGTCGCATGCGAATGAAGCCAATTTACACTGTTTCCGATTGAATATCTTCATATACCTTTTTACTGGAGGAAATTATTTCTACGTAACGAGCGTGCAGTCCTGACATATTTCACGGTAGATGAGGTTGCGAAAATCTGGTGTATTCCGCGGTAAACGGAATCGGTGATAAAAGAAGCTTCTTCCGTTTTTTTTTGTAAAAATAGCATGACCGCGGGATATTTATAATCCGCTAGTCTTGAAGGAAACGAATATACCGAAGGAAGCTGTCTTGACATCTTTCATTGTCCGACATAAATGTTAAATTTTGATGACGTTTATTTCAACAAGAATATATAGTAAAAAATTGCAATATAAATTTTTAAGTTGGATATTTTTATATTTTTTTTTTATTTACAGACAACATTTTTGTAACAGAATGCACAAATAACGTTGTATTATCTTGTCCCAGATGTAATATTTATCTTGTTCGTGCATTTGAACAAGAGTTTTCATATATGATACTCACATTGAAAACTACTTGCAACTCATATGCTGAGCAAACTTTATATTGTAATATCAATAATAGTTTTAGCGAATATAGTCGCTCGGCTAAGCTATATAGTAGTTATAATACAGGATGCACAAATATGTTCTAAATTTTATATAATTTTAAAAGAATTTCAAGTTATATATATATTTAAAAACATACTCTCAGTAGTAATAAATATTTTTTACTTTAATTAATTAACATTTTATGAATTATTTGCTGAAAAATATTGCTTATAAAATATGAGATGCTCATTGTATATGTATATAAAAACTTACATAATAAATTAACTCTTCAGTGCCACACTATACATTTTTTCATGTTTTTTTCGCAGGTGCAACACATTGGATATTATGTGTGTAGCATAAAAATAAACGTTATAACAAATTTTTTTTCCAACCGTACCAGAATTTAAAGAATTTAACGGTAACAAGGAAATGCGTATGTAGTGTTTTTATTAATAAAAAAATTATGGTATATATAAAATAAAAAAAATTCTGATACGCCATACCAGAAAATGGCACTGAATCGTTAAATATAATGTTTACTTTTCATACACATATAATAATAAGCACTTATAATAATAAACAGTTAAGTATTATAGAGTACTATTATTTTTTGATCTTTTTCAAAAATTTAAATAAAATTCTTGGTATAATATTATTTGACGGAACGTGATTTAGAACGTTGAACATACATATTTGTATCAGAAATTCCGTACTATAACCATGGAATACTTGATCGAGTGGTCTAATAGCACGTTCACATTGTCGCAAACTTTAAGGTGGTTCCCCGCACGTGGCGTAAAGTTAAATTTCGCAAGCGAGGAGACAATAATATTCGTGTCACATGACATACTGTCCATATCTTCATCGTGATTAAACGTATGGACAAATAAAACTCCTGGAGGTGCGTGCGCCGGCGCTTGCATTAGACGGAAGTGCACTTCGAGCAAATTTATCGCTCTTTTCGGGTGATAGAACAAACGAGCGGGGCTGGTACGTTACGCTGTAGGTGAGTTATTGCAATTAAAGTACGTCCGCGCGATATTTGAGATAGGAATGGGGAGGAGACCTAGGTCTCTGTAAAATTGCCATTAACTTCTAGCGTGTACTTTTTCCACGATCGATTCTCTCGCTTAATATTTAATGTGCGATTATTTTAGATCCTGACGCGGCCGAACGGAAGATGAGAAATATTTATAGAGGATATATTCTCCACATTGGATGTGGAGAACGAATTAGAAGCTCGCGTTTTGACAGAGTTATCTTTTTAAGGTAACGATTATTTTCTCTCCGTGACTTTTATCTTTAAAGTTGAGTGGGTTTATTCACAGCTCTTAATGTTAAAAATTAAAAAAATTATAAAAAAACTGAAGAAAGATTGAACAAGTTTTTGTTTTAAAAGAATCGATTGGAAACTCGAGAAGAGTGTCATCGTTTTTTTTTTTTTTTTTATGAAACACGATTGCACTTTGAACGTGAAAACATTTCGAAATTTATTGATTCGCAATCTTTTCTTTTTCTTCCATTACAAAGAGAGAATATCATATATGTACGTTTGAATTATTTCATGACCTAGTTTTAATCTGTAAAAGCTATTTTATCGAAGTGATAGGTTACGAAATCTGACAAAAGCTCGGAACTGATTTATTTTCACGTATTTTGTATACTCCGTATTTGTAATGCTGTATCGACGCAAATTATAATTATTCGACTGTACAAATCATTCAGTTTGCGTAATTAAAGGCGCGTGAAATGTGTGCTTGTTTTTATCGAGTTGACAAACGATTGAACTTGGTGTCATGTATGCATCTATATATTTACATGTTTTTGCACTCCATGATGCATTAACAGTAAACATCGTGGCCTTAATTACCGTCTCGCGAGTGAGAATAACTAAAGCAGGATCTTAAAAGTAGATTAAAATGCGAAGTACATTGCTTAATTGTAATCATTGATTGTATCGAATAATGCGATACAATCTAATAGTTTAACCTATGAAATTTACAGTAAATTATACTGAAATAGAAGCTTTCGTTTAAATATGAATAAACTGTACAAAAAACATCATTATCTGTTTCTTTTAGACATGTGTCTATTATTGTGTGAGTATATATATATATATATATATATATATATATATATATAT
>NW_017306091.1:1396730-1413026 GCF_001594115.1 Trachymyrmex septentrionalis | reverse complement strand
AAAAAATTTAAATATTTAAATTTTTAAAAGACTACAAAGACTGTTCAATATTATTATCCCACTTCAATATTTAATATTAAATTAATATTACATAATAACATTTTTTAACAATGTGGAAAAATCAGATACCATCGTAACCCGCTTCAAAGAATATCTTAAAATGATTAAATATGATTTCGCGTTTATATTCTAATGTATAATAAGTTATAAAATGAATATAAAACTGCAAGTGAAATATTGTTCACGTGCACATGCATAGATAGAAAGGATCAATTTCCAAGTAACATTTTAATGTGTTAGTAATATTCTACATTTTTAGATTTTGCTTTTCGACTTGCGCCAGTTTCAAAATAAGAACGAAGAATAAGCGATGTGCGCCATTGAAATTAGAACGAAAAGTTTGAAGATATCGATGTTTGGATTAAGTATGAAATGCGAAAATAATAGCAAATAATACCGAGTTTCTGCAAAAGAACTTTCCTGAGGCAAATTAAATTCATAATTTCTGACTTAGCAATCCGCAGCTATCTCCATTAATAATTATATTAAAAGATACATTTTCTCAATTATCGCTTGAAGTGCTCGGCATAATCGTACGTGGAAAGTCGGCAATCTAATCACTGCTTTACCATATGTATTGTGAAGATAGGACTTTGGCGCAGCGCCAGATTCTACCCGCATGATATTATCGCTCACGACGATGATTTATGTACGTTATGTATGTGCAATCATCAAATTCCTTCCAGGAAAAAAAGAGAATAGAATTTATTATCGGTTAGAGTAGGTTTGAGTTAATCTTTACGTATATACTTCACAAATGCCGAAGGACGTGTTATTTAAGCTTCAAAAATTACGACGGTTTATGTGAACCTGAAATCAATCATTCTAGAAATTTATCTGTGGAATTATTTGGAGCTGTTATTAGCTTATATGCGTTAATGATGCAGCTTATTTGATAATATTCTAATATATTATACACAGTCGAGTAGAGACGGAGTAGTGACGTACTATTATTATTGCATTTAGCTTATTCAGTGAATCGAATAATTAAACCCGATGAACATGTATTCCGGTTGCGCTCGCGTTAACTTATTGGTCCTTCAGCTGCAGCTGTTTGTTAAACCTCAGGTTTTTTCCGCGTGGGAGAGAATGAGTTCAATTTCCTTGTCGGTACCTTTTAGAGCTTACCATCGTCCGTTTTCTTCTCAGTCGGTTCTCAAGCTGCGTGTGACTCGTTCTTCCGACGATTGAGTGGTAACTCGTGTTGCTTCCAGCCGAGCTTGAACGTTCTGCACTTTCATCCGCTAATTGATTTATTGCCCGCTAACTGCCGGAGAATATTGATATTGATCGGTGCTATCGACATATATATACATATATATATCTGCCGTAACCTGGGCTCTAATTAATTTCTGATCTTGGTGAAAAATGTATTTCCGGCGTACGACGTAGAATCTAAGAAGAAGAGAGAACGTCCGCAATGTGAGCCTGAGACATGTAATAATACATTGTATTAAATTCAGCACACATCAATTTTTTTGTTCGAAAAAATTATCAGTAGGCACGTATTATACAAGTATTTGATAGAAAAGATTAATGACATGATATAAGTATTTTACAAAATTGAATTACAATGTCAGAATAAAATCAATATTGGTTCTTTTCGTTATTTACTTTATTCCTCTTTAAACGAACTGTACATGCATCATATTGTAAGATAAATTATTTTAAGCTACCACTCGATATCTTTATTTGTATTAGTGTCGATTATTGCGTAACCAGTTTTAATTAAAATGGAACTCAGCCGTGTTGTTCAAATATAAAGCATTTATGTATATATATATATATGTGTGTGTGTGTATGTATATATATTTAATAATATTTGTGTAATATAATGTATAGGGCATTCCATTTATCACGCATTAGTTTTTTCAATGATAGATTTAATTTTTTAGATTAATTTAGAATTGATTTTTTGTTATTATTTATCGTAATTCTTTAATTATTGTATCTTTCTAACACTTTAATTTATAAATCAAAACCTTATTAAAATAAACGTTACTTATAATTGGTTGAATATAATTTTGATACTTGCTGTTTGATTTATTTTAACTTGCGTAATTGTTTTTATTTGTTCACAATTTAAAAATTATTGATGCTTTGATATTTTAGCTAAATAAAAATAATAAAATTATCGAGAAAATGTCGTTAAAAAATAATGCGCAAAAGCTGGAACACACATTTTATATATTGTATATGAATTTTCGTATGTGCTATTTATTGGCATACATGTCAATAAATTTTGGTGTTGTTTGAGATAGCTCAGTCATAAAAATTTGAAGAGTATGGAAAGATTAAAATGTACAAGATGATATAGTAATCGGATTATAGCATTTTTTAAAATCGAGATAGAAAAAAGTAGTAAAGGAAAATTTTTTATTATTTAGTGTGGTTTGATTATTTTGGTTATTTTTTTGAACAAATGTACCGATGTTATAAGGTGTATTTTTTAAAATAAAATTATATTTATTTTTTAACATAAATGGATTCTTCTGTAAAAATTTTGGGATAAGTATTAGAATAATTGGAAAGTTAGTACTTTGCTAGATATTACATTTTATGCCATAAAATTACTTACACTAAACACATACACTTAAATATATCACTATGATATTCTAAATCTATTTTTTAATAACGTTTAATATTGTTAATATTGTTAAGTTTAATTTTGTTTAATATTGTTATGTTGATTATTAGTTACATTTGTACAAGCTGTTGTAATTAGGTTTTTTAAACCAACTATTAGTACTCCAAATAATAACAGAAACTTTTCTTTTAATTAATAATATGTTATTTAGATTTTCCTCTTACTGAAAAAGCAAGCTGAAAAATATTAATATAAAATTTTGAAATATTCGGAAATTTATTTGTTTTCTCTTAAATCAAATTTTATTCTTCTTTTTATCGTAATATTTGTTTGACGTAAATAACACTTAGCAAAAAATACGTATGCTATAACAGAGATTTTCCACTAGTGGTAACTTTTCCATTATTTCTCTCGCCATAAAATATATAATCGGAACGCAATGCCAAAACTTGCCTCTTGTGCCAACGAGTTCTGGTCTCTTCTATATCTTGTATATAATATTGCCTCTTTCTATATTAGAAATAATATATGTTATATATATATTTTTTATACGGAAATATAGTACAACAAATTATTGAAAACGAATCTTTGTTAATTGGCGACTCCACTTAGAATCGCTCCCTTTTATTTTATGAACTGCTTGCTTAATTTTTATGAAAAATTTGGCCAATAAGATAATTTGGTAATTCTTTATTCGAATCTGAGATAAAAAATTCAAAATAGTAATTTTTAATATGATGGAATTTTAAATAATATGAATTTTAAAAAATAATATGATTATTATTATAAAACGATTTTAAGGAGTTTTCAATTGCAAAATAATATGAAGTTTTTAATTTTGCTTTATTTAAAGCTCATCAATGCTATATAAATAGTTAATGTTGATTTCGAAAACTGACTTTCGAACTTTGATTATGAACCTTGTGATACTAGATCCTCTTCCATGGAGGTTACTATTCTTTTGAAATTCGATATTTTTGAGCTACATTTAAATTCAGAGGCACCAAAAATCTTCTAAAACAAAATTTCACGATATCAGATTATTTGTTTGAAATTTAAATTTAAAAATTCTGAAGACAGAATCGAATTTAGCGGCTTTGAAAATCTTCAAAACGCAAGATCTTCTATAAGTTATTTTGTTAAGAAAGCTTCAGTCCTCAAAGGGTTAAGAAACGATTCTTTATAGATTTCTCTCCATCATTTTTTAGAAACTGTTAAGGCCTTACTGTATCTCTGAATAATTCTATTAAAATGTTTTTATCTTTACCTTTACTTAACGATATATTATTCATTTGACAGTTATAAACTCGTATAAGCAATGTTGCGTATTACACAGCTCAGATATTTGTATAAATTGTACATATAGTAATCGATTTCAAAAATTCAAAAATGATTCCTATATACAGCAACCGGTGCACGAAGCGAGAATCAGAAATGTGTCATAAAAGTCTCGTGCCACCTGCGTGTTTTCAATTGTTTTGGATTATATGGCCACCATGAGTCGTTTGATAAGTCGCTATAACAGTTATAAATTTTGTGGAACTAGCCTACTTCCTGTGGTCACATTTACCGCCAACAGCACATCTATTTAAAAAGCGATGCTTCTAATGCTTGTAACATGCGGGTTGTTCATTTTACTAACGTTATCGTACTTTTACCAACTGCCGCTCTTTCATTTTTTATCCGTGTAGACGACCATATTTCGCTTAATATATATCTCTGAAATTTAATTCGAAGTACGTAATCTTTATAATTGTTCCATTATCTAAATGGAAAGTGAATTTCTTTTTTCAGTGCAAAATGACTTTATGTCTGAAATTTCTGAAGCTAATATTACATTCCCCAGAAGTTTATTATAAATTGATTTCTTTAGTTGAAAATCGTAAAATTTTATGTTTAGTTCAAATTGACGCTACATTTTATTTTTAACATGTTTAGATTATACATATGAAACTGAAAATTTTGCGGTTAAAAATGAATAAACCTTACGTTTTAATCCGGGTATTTGGAACTATGTGGGTTTCGCGTAATGGAACTGGCGCTCGTGTAATTTAGTGAACAAGTTTAAAACGACCTAGTGGAAAGTAGAGTTTGCTCCAAATTGATTTAGAATACATTCTTCTTGTCATCCACATTTTGACTGAACAGAGTATTGATTTCTGGTACTTCATGATTCTATTGGCGTTCGTACTTTTTGGAATCTAAATGAAATTTTGATCTATTCGTTATATTTAGAATCGTATTTTGATTCTGTGTATCTTTAGAGAGACTTCCCATTATTCTCTACAAGATTTAATTCTGCTTATTCTCTCGACATGCTGTGTAGACAGAGGTTCAAATTGTCATGAGTATTATACGATTGTGTTCCTTGTTACAATTGATCCCTGCTATCTTATCCTGTTGCTGTTGTATTACAAGAGTTTCTATTGTTAGTTTATATCGAATAATCGAACACTTCGATAGCTTCTCATGTGTAAGGAGCACGAATTTCGAAGTCTCTCTTGATCAATACTTGTTTCGATGATATGGTTACAATGTAACAATACGAAGTATTGACTATAATTTTAGAAACGGATGCCTATTGTTTCGTCGTTTGGTACTTCTCTTCCTCTCTGCGTGCTTTATTCATTGTAAATCTTGTATTTGTCGCGGTTTCGGTAGAACGGAAATAGAACCTTGCCATATGTAAAGATATATTTGCGAACTCTGATTGTCAACTAACATTCTAGAATTTAAAATGCCATAATAAAAGTCTATAATATATAACATTTCCCAACACATTTAATGATGCAAACGTGAAAACAAATGCTAACAATTCTCATCGATTTTGAAGCGTTTGAGTCATTTTATAGGCGATATTGAGGAATGTATTTGTATTTGTGGAATTTATCACCGCATTGTATTTTACTAAATATTTATTATGTACATATAGTGATATGTAATCTATGTACATTATAATATATGTTATATACATATAGTGATAGAGTGAAAAATAGATGATTTATGTTCAGCGATATTATTGCGTGCGGATACGTGACGCGCTCTTCAGATAATTGCGATTTTATCGGAGAGCCACGTTTGCAGAAATTCTGTTGCGTTTTATCCCGCTTAAGGAACAAAAAGAAGACAAACGCGGGCTTCTTCCGATACATCTCGTCGTTTTGTGCTCTACCTACACGGCTGCAAAATGGGTCTAAATCGACCCATCGAACGTTTGTTCAACGTTAAATGCACCTTCTATTTACACAACGATTTGCGAAACGTATCGTTTGCCATAATAATACGCGCTGCATTCGATGCTGTGGGATTTGAATTTAAAGTGCTCTAATGAAAAGAGGAAAAAGATAAGGTGGAAATAATTAAATTACAAATTGTTACAACCAACACGCTTCCGAATGCATTACTCTTGTAACACACTCGGGTTAAATGTAAAAGTTCAACCGATATTTGTGTGGTTTTGGATAGAGTCATATATTTTCTCAGTCAGAACACAAAAATATGTGTTTGGAGGCATTTGCGGGCATCTTGCTTGTCGGCACTTGTAGTTATAGCTATTGCGTGGCTCCTTCTTCGCGAAATTACATTATCATATCATAAAAAAAGGAAAACAGAACTGACATCTCTACCTGAATAAAAGGAACATTTCTATGCAAACCGTATGGCGATGGCGCAATCACGAATATGAAATGTATCCTGATTTACTTATTAAAGTTTTCTTGATAAATTCTCATTTGTTTTTTTCAATGAGAACTTGACTGCATGTACGACTTTTTTTATAGTTCAAAATATTAATCTTTTTATTATTTCATACTAATTTTTATCTATTTCTCGAAATTTTACATATAGCATCTATCTCTCGGAACGTATGACATACGTATCGAATGGTAGTAAAAAGTTAAATACAAAATAACACGTAAAAATTTTTCAATATTTGATCCATTTTTTTCAATATTTGATTTCGGTAAATATTTGAAATTGAATAGAAAAAAAGTTTTTGTGATATTTGGGAAGATTGTAGAGAACATTTTATTTTTATTTGTAACTCAAAAACACTCAATACTTTAACGTGTATGATTTATATCAGTGATGTTCATCCTCCAGCCCGCTTTGAATTTTTTGCAGTCCCGCGGCTTATAGCCGGAAATCATATTTTCTATTTTATGTAAATAAAATAAATTATGCGACCTGCAAGATTTTGCTTATTTCTAAAAAGAATTTTTTTAAAATTTATGCTTTTAAAAAAAGTTTAGTATGATTAATCTCTGACGCGCCATTTTTAAAAAATTGTAATCAGATATGTGTGTGGATTAAAATTTAATCATAATACAATCAGCAATTATTGGTTAAGGCATCTTATAAACCATATATAATGCATTCATGCTATTTCTTAAATTTTAAACCAAGTAACTATCAACTTTCTAAAGTTATTAAAATAATGGCATGCATAGACTGCAATAGAGACGTTAGAGATACAGAGAATAAAAAATATTTATTAATAAAATGAAAACACAAAAAAACTAAAAAATTCATTTACTCCCACCTCTTTTTCATGGTCGACACAATATTATGCATTTTACTACGCTGTTATGTTACACGGAATATACATATATGTATGTATAACCCATTTTACGTAATGATAGCAATATGCGTTTAACGTCGGACGCATAATTATTTATCATTTATGCAATTTATGCAACATGAAGTAAAATTTTTCTATGTAACATTTTTGAGATTTTTTTTCACTTTTTACAAAGTAGATGAAAAATTGGTTAATATAATCTTATATATTATTTCTTATATAATACTTTAAATTATATCGTGTATGTATACATTTCTTTATTTGTTTACAAAATATTGAGAATTGATTAAAAATGACTGATTACAAATCGACAATTTTATTACAAGATGGAATCTGCGCCTTCTTTTTTTTCTACTTATCTTTCCAATCAAAAGTCACGAGATCGGATATTAGCTTGAACTTGCATATCACATAAGTAAAGTAAATGTCTGTGTGTGTGTGTGTGTGTGTATATATTTTTTATTAGCAAAAGAGAGAGAGAGAGAGGGAGGAAGAGAGGGAGAGAGGTACTGAGAATAAATTTATATTTAAATTTATATGGAGTAAACAATTTCGCGTCATGTCGAAGTGACTAACCATCGATAAGACACGAACCACCACTCTCGCGTGACGCGATTAATTCTGCTTTATGGCCGAGTACCTCTTATTGACTCGAAGGGATCCATGGTTCCGCATAACCCTTTGCTTTCGCGTAACCGGTCAATGCAGCCTTTAAAAATAAACATCACCTTTATGCAATGTGCATTATCGCCTCAGCCATAGTGTAGACGATAAATTATCGCCGGTAAAGAGTTTTACGTAACGTTTGTCCGCCCTTATTCCCTCATTTTTTTATTATCGCGTTTAAAGATAATACCGGTAGAGATAAATCTCCGCACTGTCTGCTACTATTTCTCATTCCCGTCATGGCCTGGTCGTAAAATCGCAGAACCTGTCTTGGAAAGACTCATGTGATAAAGTTCACGTGTCGCGTCTGGAAACACGCAAATGCTCAGGATCCTGAATAAATATAGAGTTTCTCGGCAGAGAAACAGGACGGTGGAAATAAGTTGTTTTCCCCTATTTTTTTACGTATTCTCGTTGCGTCCTCATCCGCCATCCTGATTAACGCGATGAAAGAGGGTGGAAAAGACGCGCTATGATACGACGTAGCGACCTGCCACAACGCTTGTGAATGACAGGGAGTATACATATGTATGTGTATGCACAAAGATATGTATTTGCGAGTTTTATTTTTCTCCAGAACGTCGTAATACATAAGAAAGAAAACCAACGCGATCAATACCGCGTTACAATTATTATACGTATTAATATTGACTATTTTTCTCTCTTTTATACATGCAACAATTTCTGGACAAAGAAAAACTGCAGCTTTTTTTCAGTACATGATAATATTACAGCTATTATTACAAATTTTATGAAAATGGTATATTGTATTTTTAATTTTTTTAGTTGAAAGTACCAAGCTCAGCTTGGATATTATGAGTAGCTCGAATAAAGTGGAAATAAGTCTTATATGAATGAAGAGATCACATGCGTGGTCTTTTTATTAATTTGTGATGTGTTTCCATTATGCTGAATGCTTCCATTACGAATGTAGGGTCGATGATTAATAAGTAGAAATGGGACGAAGGGCTCTTAGTGAAGGATTCGGGCCGATATCAAGAGGGAAAATACGTTCTCTTATAGAGACGGAACCAACATTTGTAACACTCGTTCGCTTTGACATTCTCTTTCTCTTTGTCCATCTTCTGTTGTTTCATAAATTTTGTAAAGTAAAACTTTGTCATATATAATTTTAAAGAAGATTCATTTTAATAATTTGAAAACATTAATCCTCTCTTACCAGGAGAAAATAGAAAGAAGAATATCTTCTAAGTTAAAATTTTATATATTTTTATATTAGAATAAAAAGATATATAAAGTTATGAGAAAATTGGGATTATAAAATTATAAGAAAACTGATATTAATCACAATTATAAAATAATGACAAAATTATATTTATAATCGTAGTCAACGTCCTATTTTTTAAGGTAAAACTTTTTAAATATTTTACGTGAAACAGAATGTTTTATAATTATGTACAAAGATTCGGTACGAACATATTAAAATCATTGTACAGGATGTGAATGTATGTGAAATTTTAATACATTTCTTTAATATTTTGTTGGTTTACAATATATAGCTGAAGGATGTTATCATATCGTTGCACCATTGCTATAATAATATGTACTTTCACTACTAATTGGAACTGCAATTACGCGTTAACTATTATTATTCAACTATCTATTTTGAGAATGATATGTACTCAATTCTGAAATGCTATGAATTTCAATCAGATGTGAAGTATCCAACGATATTATCGATTTTATCAAGAGTTTTGAAATAATTATTTTCTAATTAAACAGTTTCGTTATTGCGAATGACTGAAATTACAGGAAGGTAATAGACATTCTTAGCGTTAATTAAATAAAGAAAAAAGTAAAATATTAACGGACATTTTACTTTTAAATTAGGAATTTTAATATTCGCTACTTAAATATAGATTTTCATAAAATATCCCATAACTGATAATAATTATTATATCATAATTTGACAAATTTTTTTTTTTAAATTAAAAGCATATATTCCGGTTTAATACGCGAAATTTACGGAACATTTAGAAGAAGTAATGGAAGGAATAAGGAATAATAGATTTTAACCAAACTATATTATTATATTACTCTGTAGTATCTAATGTATCCGGTTTCTGATAGATTAAAATGTGTTTTTATTTGTCCCTTATTCCTTATTTCTTTCATCTGAGCTCTTACGTAGGAAATACGACACCTTCTGTTCGTTTTTTCTTTTCGTTTCTCAGACATAAGCTTTTCTTCCTTTTGCCAAGAAATTACGTATGGTTTGTTGCCGAGTTATGGCGCTTCGAAGAATCGGTTCAACCATTGCACATAAGTCAAAATCTTCCTATCTAAGACCTAGTTATGTCCTCGTTCTACAAGCGAACGAGGTTAGAACATGTAGGTTTCCATTGAACGAATGTTTTTGTGTCGAAACTCAGTGTGCTCGACGAAACTGTATTGCTTTTACGAACATATACAAGATGTCCTAGACCTACCGGTCTTTAACTGTAGATTCTTCGACCCATTTAATAACTTGAGATCTCCTTGTGTACTAAATTTGAATATGTGTTTCTTTTTAAGAAAAGTTTCGGAGGCGCTAAACAATTATCAATCGCATATCAAAATTTACATTTACTAAAACTTTTAAAAATCAACGATACTTTAGGAATCGAGTAACGAAAATGAGGAAATTTCTAGAAATGTCTAATTATACATATATTTTTATTGTTATACAGGGTAGCGACAAATCTATAGCATAACCGAACGCGCAGTGATTTCTAATACAAAAATTAGTTGAAAATACAGAATGAATTTTTTTCGTCCGAGATTTTGTTTAAAAAAAAAAAATCAAGTTTGAAGATTGTGTTGAATGTGCGTACTCAATACAGTATGTACGAAGACGTTATTTAACATTACCTTGTTTACATAAAATGCACACGACTTTAGCGGGAGGATTAAAGAAAATGTGACAAATAGTTAAATTTTATTTGTTTTATTAAGAGAGAAATTGCTTACAAATAAAGTCTCGAACGAAAGAAGTTTATTCTGCACTTTCGTTTATTTTTATATAAGAAATCGGGTTATACTATGGATTTGTTTGCTTCCATACTTATATACACAATATAAGAGTCAACTTCAAAAAGAATTGTGAAACTATGAATCACTTAACTTTTATTGCTTTAATATTAAAATAGCTATTTTAATCGATGGGTCGAAGCAACATGATTGAATTTAATTACAATTATACGTTTCCCTTAAAAACAAATTAACGTTTTAATATATTTTGTAAATCAATCGGTTACAAAAAAAATTAAGTGAAAATTTTTTATTGGCTTGTATATTTTATATTATTATATACAATAATTTTATATGTTATATACAGATGGATAAAACTTTTTTATCTCGCTTTACTTTGACACATTCAAAAACTTTTTAATAATTTGAAAATTATCTGGAAGCGCAAAACACATATATATTGCTAAGATTTGAAAGCTTATAGTATTGTAAATATCTTTTAAGGATCGATATAAAATCCGAAAATAAAATGAGATATTGAGTTTATTATTATAATATAGTTATAATATACTCTGAACAGAATTGTCTGCAAAAACTTATTGCGCAATAATAGTTGATCTCAGATGACAATATAATTAAGTATATTATTTTTAATGTTGTCTTACAGACACGGAACAGATATAAGCAACATTGTATGTCCTCGAGATTTAATTAAGTGAAGAGCGCTCGTTATACTTGCAGTTTCAAAAATCTGCTGGTTATTCTCCGGATGAATAGTAATGTAATTTGAATTAGCGGACATTGCTCGTTGTCACGCATACTTCCCAGTCCTGTAATTAATGTTAACTTTATACGACTGTTGGAAATACCTTTCCACTGTCATTTTTAATTCATATACGAGTACTAAGAAACAATTGCGAAATACTGAGAAAAAACTGATTAATGTTAAATACCGACACCTGCGAGAGAAGAACCCGCTCTGTTGCGACATAAGACCAATTTAAAAAAGTGTTAAATGTAACTGAAGAAAAGCAATTAGGGAATTAGAATAATTTGAAAAATACGTTCTGGAGAATGGATAAATTATTTGTTGTAAAATACATTATTGCTATTGTAATGTTATTGTTATTATCGAGCTTATATGGCGTACAACCATGGACGCTCGTCTGTCGGTAAATTAGAACGGTTCTTGCGCACCACATATAGTCGGTAAACTCCAACGAAATAGAGCTGCCATCGTTCGTCATAACCGATAATGTTCCTCGTGTGCCTGAACTCTTGGGATACGAGAATACGAGCAGGTTTACGCAGGTGATAACAATTTGAACTGACATTGCGACGTGTTTTTAGAGCAACAAGTGATTGAACAAATTATAGTATTTCCAGTAGAAGCAATGATCAGTATTGTGAAATTCTTCATCGGAATCTTTTATAAAGACTCTAGGTCAATAACGAGTTTCGTTTTAATATTGAATGCCTATTTCGTTCTTATGCATAATGTTATTATATAATAATAACAATAATAAATAACAAGAAATTAATTATAATTTTTTATCATTTAATTATTAATTATTATAATTTATATAATAATTAATTATACATACAACAGTAATAACAATAATAAAATGATTAAATTGAACATTATTTTATATATGCGTGAATCAATTGCAGTTGAAGTTAAACATGTAACTCATTAAGAATAGAATAATTAGATTTGTTTATGTTCTAAAGTATAATTAATAAATTAAAATTAACGTTAATGAATCGTTTTGCTTTCTGTTGTGGCCAAAAGACAACCTATTTAATTAGTTAAAATGGATTCAAATAAATTCACGAGTTTTTAACGTTATGTTTTATAGTTATGTATAACTAATTCTAAAACTTAGTTTCTCAACGTGCTACACAGTTCTTTTTTTTTATTTTGACATTTTAATTATCACTGAAATAAAATTTTGTTTTAACGAAGGATCACATTTTAAAGAATTGTGTCTGTTAAATACTCTTAAATATCGCTGGAAATAATCTGCGGGATTTTCTCTAATTCTGATAAAGGTAAAATATTTTCTGAATAAAATAAAAAGCATCAAGATGAATTCTACGTTGCATAATTATCTCTTTCTAAAAATTGGATCTGATCTTTAGATTTATTCCCTCGTCATCATTATAGTATAATTATACTGAGCCTTATATAGTTATCATAAATGCGTTGAAATTTGCTTATTCAGCAATGTAAAGTATTTATCTACAGAACGCTGACGTTTTATTTACGTCAAAAAGTTGTTCAGCAGCGACGATAAAATAAATGTACAAGTTCGAAGACAAATACGAAGATATAGAGTATGGAGATCGAATATGTCGCTCTACTAAACGCGCGACCCAAATATCTCGTGGAAATAACCATTGAGATTTACACAGCATCCAAAATTAAAAACTACAACTGAAGTTACGCCGTTTTCCTATTTTACGGTCCGCCTCCAGGCTTGCCTATCCTCTTCTCACGATGAAGAGGAACTGTCCAATACTCGGCGCAATACTTTCGTCGCATCGATTGTCCACAGAAATAATGGACGTCCTTGAGCAGCGAGAAATTTGTGTGCAGGATACAGCCAAATACTGGAAGTCGGGATGAACGATATCGTTCTTTCGCGACGAAAATGCTATCAGCGATGATAAGTTAAATATCCTACCAAGTTATATATAAGTTCGATAATTTTAATGATCGTATAACTTTCGCGATTCGTATATAAGTGAATACTACTTGACATTAATTTGTACAAAGTTGAAAACACTTAAGAAATTTTCAAAAAGAGCAAAACGTGTAAAATTTGTGTATAATTTGTTAGATTGAATATTACTGTATACTTTCTGTATTTTTAAAGCTCACTTTAGATGACCTATACTTTACGTTGAAATTCAAGATAGAAATTTATTTATAATTTTGTATACTGATTTTTATGTACGTTTTTTTTATATGTACTTTATATATTTTATGCACTCTGATTTTTTAAATGTTTTTTAAAATTATAAAATACTTAAAATTTATATATAAAATATCATAAATTTTAGATTAAATTTTACATTTAATTTTAATTTTTGAACGTTTTCGAGTAATAGTAACAGATAATAATATATAAACAGTAAACAAATAATAGAAATAAACAATGGATAGTAATAGATAAAAGAAAAGGAAATTAATTTTAAATAATTTGAAAATTTTTATTAATATTGTGTATGTTGAATAAATTTTTATACGGAAAGAATGATTTTGCTGTAGTATCTAAAAACTTAGCTAAATACAATTTGAAAATAATTTTGTTGAACCAATCAAAATAATTACGTAGGAATCTCAAGCATAATGAGCAATGCTGCAAAAAGTTTTGACATTCTAACAATCAGTTTGAGCGTCCTACCAAATTGTTTTGATCCAACAAATTATTTTCAATATCTAGCTCAATTTTTAAAAACTTTAATAAAACCATCCTTTTTGTTTATTATATCTACAATTGCCATCCAGAGCAGAATATTTTGTATAACGTGTGTACATATATATATATATCTTCTAAGCATGCTCTTTGAAAAAAAGAAATTGCAATGCACATTCAAATCTAACATACTAGTTGAAACACAGTGTCGGAAATACAATGTTCCATTGTGAATTAGCGAATTAGCTATTTGACGTGCGAAACAATAGCGTGTATCTATTCTCATCGTTTAGTAGAATGACAAGTGTAGCCGTCTGCTTCTCAATTTTATCTGTTCAAAGGGAAGAGAGTTCTCTCAACAAGTATGTGTAATGTCAGTGTACAGTCACGTTTAGAATTAGAAACGTTTCAGTCGTTAGACATATTATATCCTGACTTTAAAGATTTCTCTTTGCCAAGGGGATACGCATGCGAACTACATTGTAATATTCGTGCATAAAGCGCAGTCATGCTGTAATTAATAATCCTGACGTAAGCAATGGTGATGTTACTATATATAAATTACTCTCATTTTTATTCATCTGTTTAAAGTACAGGTGTAAGATTCAAAGATGTTGTTCGCCTACAAGCATGAAAAGTTCAAATGTACCTTTTTTTCAATGTTTAACAACGTGATCGATATTTTTCTTTCTCTTTTTCTCGCCATATATAACGCTTACGTTTTCTGATACCTCGTTACCTCAAATTTGGGTATGACAAATGAGGATGGCTTCTATAAGCACAACTTTTTGTCTCCGATTTAATCCACTGTAAAGAGAAAACGATGATCCGACAAGCAAACAGAGGGAGAACGATGACAAGTCATATTGCTTTATGTCATGAAAATCCTCTCTATCTGCATACTTAATTTACTTAAGGTCATACATATATTTCATATCTCCTGCATTTCGTATTTTTTACATAAAAAACTCACTTTTTTCAACGCGATTCCGCGAACGAGTTTTGGAACGTTTGATGTACGTTTGCAATATAACTGCTTTAATTTTCAGACTTTATGGAAAAAGGTTATATTGATCATTTTTGTTGTGAATTGTTTGCGTACGAATTTTATGGAAATAATGAAATAAACGATAGCAGTTATAAAAATGATAAAAGAAAATAAATGAAAGATAAATATAAGTATGATCTATGTCCGTGTTAGTTATAGCAGCTGAATTATTTAAAATTACGTCATCAAATTACGTTATCAAATAGATGTCACGTGTCTAGAAATTTCGATGTGTTTACTTTTAGAATAATTAAAATAAGAACGATTACTTTTCTAGCCCGGGTTACATTTTTCGTATTCTTGTCTTACATTAAGAATTTATTAAGAATCACCTTTGTTATAATTTAAGTTATATACTGCATAAGTTTATGTTCAAAAATTTTAATATATAGTAATTTTAAAAATATTTTTGATATAAATTCTCTCTAAGGCGCTTTAAACCGATTTTAGACGATCTACATATATCTGGATACAGAATTGAATCTCATTTATATTTTTATGCGCAATATGAAAAACACATTTGCAAATAATGCGATACACATATATAAAAATATACATATATTAAAATATACACATACATCAAAATATATGACATATAAAATTATAAATAGAATTTTATGAAATCTGACGCGAATTATACGATCGTCTAAAGGAATTTTATATAGCATCTTGGCATATAAGCTACGCTCGTTGAATTGCAATACATTGCATTGGTGAACTTCGCAAGCATGAGGATAATTCTTCGGGATGTTGATCAAATTTTCGGTCGTTCCATCTTATCTCCAGGATATTGTATGCCTTGAAACTTTTATGATATTCTCATCATAATACGTATTACTTTTCTGAATATAAACGGATTTGACAGAGAATACGTAATTTAAGATGCTTAGGACACATATTTTAGAATCATAACGATACTTTATTATTACTATGTATATATAAATACATTCATATGTGTAAAAAA
>NW_017306091.1:1395188-1396630 GCF_001594115.1 Trachymyrmex septentrionalis | reverse complement strand
ATAAATAATATTTTATATATATAATTCAATATTTTTTTAAGGACAACTTAAGCACAATACTTTTTATTTAAAAAAATTATAATTATGAAATATATTAATTTAAATTATAATATATTATAAGATTCTAAGAAGAATATTATATAATTATAAATAATATTCTACTTTGAAAATAGTTTAATATCTTTTTTATTTTCAGATGAAAATATAAGTAGAGTAACTATTATTTTGAATTTTAAAGGGGACATCAATTCTTGAATAAGATTTGTTATAATTTATTACTTTATTGTATTTTTTTACTTCAAAATATAATTGTTTTAGCACCTGTCAGCGTCTCTTTTAGTGGCTTTCTCATCTTACATATAAAGATTAAGAAATCAGAATTATAAATAATATACTGAATATTTTAGAAATATTTCAATATTTTTAATCTTTAGATGAAAATAATTAACTGCTTAAATAAAATATCTTTTATTTCGAAACATGATTGTATAAATGACATTTTCTATTATTCTATATTTGGAAATATTTTAGTATCATTTGGAAATACTTTCTCATTTGAAAATTTCAATTTCTATAATAATCGCAATTTTTGAAATAAATTTGCTTGGAATCTGAAACATTTTATAATAGAATATATAAGAGCTCTTTATCTATAAAAGATGTTAATTTCGGGGTTGTGTTCACAGAAAAAAATGAATTCCTGATTCACGTATATTTTTATTCTTGAGTGCTATTTACTTTCATTTAAGTATAAAATGTTCTCTTCAATTATAAGTGTTTACTGGAATCAATAATAAGTAGATTTATGTATATTTTATTCTTAAAATTGTATTCTTATTTCTAAAATCATTATATGTGATTCTAACAAACTTAATCGCATTATTTACAAGCTATTTATTCTTTGATTAAGAATTACAAATTTGAAAATTCGCAGGCGGCAACAGTATGTATATATAAGGGCCCCTCAGTAATATCAAGGTGTTGGAAGTGTGATGAGTATAGCGAATGACGATTGATGATGGTTTTGTGAATGAACTGTTGCATTCGTGGAACATACTTCTAATTGTAATTCAATCTTTAAGGGTGGATGAAATATTCAGCTCGTCCTAATGTTTCTGTCAGTTATATTGCAAATGGAGATGCGCAAACAGCCGGCTAATTTTGTCACTGCGGCGTGACGAAGAGATGCTTATACACGCGGGCGGATTTTCCGCAACGGATTCGCGGATCTGCTATTTACAGTTAAATGGGTGAAATGAGCAATGAATCCGTCGCGTCGGATCCGCCTGTATATGCAGCATTCTCTACCATTGTAACGAGGTTGACCGTCTGTTTGTATCCTTATTTGCAATATGGCTAACGAAAGTTGGTAGAACGGTCTTAGTATTTCACTTGCCTTTGAGCTACATTAGTAGAGGGTATAATCCAAGTTTGATTCATCC
>NW_017306091.1:1387578-1395088 GCF_001594115.1 Trachymyrmex septentrionalis | reverse complement strand
TTAGTATTTCACTTGCCTTTGAGCTACATTAGTAGAGGGTATAATCCATAAGTTTGATTCATCTAAGGTTTTTTGGGGGAGCTTATACCCCGTGCACATTAGGAGGCATGCTCTATAAATGTGGCACTTTATTTACAAAGCTATCGTCATTTACTGCAGCATTGGTTTCTGTCATCTTGATGTTAGTAAAAAGCATACTGGAGATGTGAAATAAGTTTACAAAAGGTAGCATTGAAGAAAAAATAATGCTAATATAAGCATATTTAGTGTTGAACGAGTGTAACTTTATTCTTTTATTGAAATAAAATTTGTTTTGAACTAAGAATAAAATTTATTTTATTTTACTAATAATTTCTTATTAATCGGAAATTGTTTATTCTAAGCATAAAATATTCATGGGGTAAAAGCATTTATGCATTTCTTCAAGAATTCATTTTTTTTCTGCATTTTATTTATGAAACTATAGGAAATCATTCTCTGAAACAAACGTTTAGAGTACGCGAGATCACTCTCACTAATTTTAAGCATTAATACTCCGTCCCTTCGAGGGTGTCTTCGTCGAGGCTGTCTTTTCTCTCGTCGCGGTTTCCCTCGACAGTAGTCGAGATTCCTTTCGCGAGCAGCGAGGTGGCGCCAACGTATCGAAAGCTCTAGCCCCCGAGGATCGACGCGTTGCAACCCCAGCTTAGGGGTGGACGGGGAGGCCCGACACGAGAAGGAAAGCCTCAGTCAGTGATGCGACTTCGTTACGGTCAGACCGAAGCGACCTCACTCGCGCGCCGCCGTCGTACGATTGTCAGGCGCAACAGGACGCGCGCTCGTCTGACTCGAGCCGAGCACGTTCTACTGTGATATGCGTGGCGTGTCCCGCCGCCGGGCCCTGCCTCCGTTACGGCCGCACGTCGGATCGTCGAGCAATCGCGCGGAAGTACGACGCTCGCGGCCCGTACGACAATCAGCCCGACGGTAATTGGTGCGACGCCGCGATGCGACGCCGTGAAAACACCATGCCCGTGAGGAACGCAATCGGTGAAAAGGTACAAGGGGTAGGGGAGGGGGTCCCTTGCAGACCCACCCCGCTCTCTCCCGCTGGGGGGGGGGGCTTTGATTTACCCTTCGACGCGTTTTTCTTAACGATTAATTGCCGAAGAGTTGATTTTTGGCGATCGACGCATGTTCGACTCGTAGGACGATCGACCGATATATCGCTTGTTGAAGTACTCACGTCGAAATTAAACATAACGATAAATATTTTGAAATAAGTCACTACAAGGGATGTTTGTTTAATATTCAAAACTTATCTGACAATATCAGTAGGAATGTATTTCGTTTTCTGACATTAATGAAAAGATATCGTTGAGACGTCTGTATTTTCCATGAAGTAAGAGGGAGAACGCGATGTCTTGGAAGTGTTTTCGATAGAGGTGCTTTCAACCGAAATATAATGCGGAGTAGAAAACGAGGGTTCGCCGTGTCGCGTCTCGTGCCCGAGCTGGCGCAGACATCTTTATTGCCCGCGAGTTACGAGGTGGGAGCAGAAGTGTATATGCAAATTTGGGGTGGTAGGTACAATCGGCGATACGCCGTAAAAAAAGGTAGAGAGAGGATAGTTGCTACAAATGATGTTATTTTTTTCTCAGGCGACGTTGCAGATATTTACCGCTGTGGTCACAAAGGTCACGCACGAGGGAGTGCTTGAAGAGGTTGCTTTTTTACCCCTTTCTCTCTCTCTCTCTCTCTCTCTCTCTCTCTCTCTCTTCCTTTCTATCTATTTATCCATTTACCTATTTAGCTATCTAGCTTTCTCTCGCGTGGTCAGATAAACTGCCGATAGTAACAGGTGGGTCAGGGGTGTTTCGCCGGTGAGAGAGTCGCACTACGCCGACGCTGGGCACGCAAGCTCGTCGTCGTCATCTTCGTCGTCATACGAAGGATTTTCCCACCGCCAGCTACCTTCTACACGTCTAGCTGTCTTTCTGCTGTACGCCACGTAAATGGCGGCCGACATAAAACTCGCCTTTGTCGAGCCACGCTCGGGTCTCTCGGGCACCCCCTTTAGATTTCCAATGACCGCGCGCGTTTCCGCGAGCATTAACGCGCCCTCATCCGACTAACGAGACGTAGGTCTGTGTCGCAGGTGGTACTAACGAGGGCGGTTCTGATAAGCGAGCGGTGGGAAATCGGATAACAAAACGGCATTATACATTCAAATTAATTGTTGCGTTAAGATGGGGCGGTGACGAATGACTCTTGTGGGAGGGGCTGACGTTTTATGATGATGATAAATTGAAGTCGCCAATGTTAATTCCGACTACTCCTTCACCGATGAATATTAACTTTTAGGCTTTACATTTGTTGAATGATCGTTATTAGATGTTTCGCAATCGGAATTCTATAAATATCATTCTAGATCATTTTGTTTATAAATTGTTTACTATATACTTTCTCATATATATTTTTACATATTATTACATATTTTATGTGAATATCAAGGATGAATAAATTAATACATTTCCTCATTCTCGCGAAAGACGTGGAATATACACAATTGCAATTTAGATTTTGTAGCAATAATTTTTATACTGCAACATTTTAAGAGAAATGATAGATTATGCTTTATATGCTTAACTTAGATTTTTCTTGAAACGAGTGAATATAACGTAAAAGTTTTTAAAATTCAAGTACATGTTATAATACGGAACTTTTTATTAATCGAAATACATTAGATACCGCAAGAATGCAATTAACTCAGCAGCTAGTCCGTTCGGATTTATAATTAATTTCCTTATTAATATTTTATTTGAAAACTTTTTTCTGGTATTTAATAACTTCGTTTATTAATATAAGACTTTTTTCTGTGAAAATTTTTTGTATATCATTTTTTAGATCTTTAATCATATTCACCCAAACGTTACGATCGCATAGTAAATTTGAACCAGCAGAGCTAAAAAAGTTTGTAAAAGAAGATGTATAATAATATTTACATTATAGATATTAAAAAGAGTATAAGTATGTTAAACTATGTAAAAGTATGTTGCAATAATTTTTATTTTGCGATGTATCAAAGTATTTGAGTTTTATTATTACATTTTAAATAATAGTTTATATAAAGTCAATTGGCGTAATTGGCGTAAATTTAACAAGTACGTATTAATGACAAGTCGGTCACGTATAACGAACTTTGCTAAACAGTTTTGCGCGTTATTCATCAGTATTACTTTGTATCACATTTGCGGTAACGGAATGATTAAAGTTTTACGTAATCAGCGAATAGTTACAGCTAACTTTCACAGCTTCGCGAAAAGAAATAACGTCTCTTTTACGTCTTGTTCACGTAGTCGCGTGCATAATTAATCATCGATTGTGGCATTCATTGCAGATCGGTCACTGAATTGGTATGAACTTTGTACTCGAAAGTAGTAATCGTGGAGGGCAACGCCAGAGTTTGACGCCTACACAGTAGCCCGAGATAATTAACCCGGTTGGATGTACTGAGAGAAAGTTGCAACGAATAAAATGTACAGGCTATCCTTAATTTAATCCGAGGTTTAGAAACATCATTAAAAGTTGCATAAATGTTGATATACGTCATGTACGCGATCACTTGGGAAGAAGAGATAGAAGCTTACACTTCCGATGAGGTCTTTCATTAAACGAAGTTAATTATGAAACGCTTTCTCGAGTACCACTATTTTATACACACTCAGCCAATATCTAACTTTTAAAAAATTTCTTTTTAATGTCTTTCCTTGAATAGCTCATTAAGAAAGACTGTGTCGAACGGTTTATTTCTCGTAATGTCGAGTTCGAAATTTGTCGTTTCTATAGTCAAATGAGGAAAGCAAAAAGATTACGTTAATTTATGTATGAGAACCGTCTATATCGAAAAGGATTAAGTCGCGTATCGCTGCTGAGAGAAAACTGTGTTTAGATGTTGTATAACGGAGTGTACACCGCGCTCTATTCTACGAAAGCAGTAAGTCTTGCTTTGCTTTGCTGAAGTGTTGAAAGGCCGAAGTACTTCGAAGTGCCTCGTTTGAAATTCCATTTTCTTATTCGAATGAAGCTGCGAAGCACAACGCGCGCGTACAAGTCGCGCTTCTTTCGTTGTTTCATTTTAAAGGAACTTTTAAAGCATTAAACTTTCCTACTAGCGTCTAATGATATTGGTAACGGCAATAACGTTGCATGGTATTGAGCGAGAATAACACACTTTCTCGGTAACGACATTGAATTTTTTAGCAACTAATAATTACATCGAAAAAACATCCGTCTCATGTGTCGCAAAATGCGTAGCTCTCCCTTCATGCTTTTCTTGTTGAATTTTCATTATAGAGACAATAGCGTTGTTTTGCGCTGCTCGCATAATATGGGATGTCTCTTTTAAATCCTTTATCACGAATAATATCGCAGAATTTATTAAAAGAATATATGCGTTGTAATTTAAAATTGGAAGAATAGAAGATAATTATTAATGAGATTAGTCATCTGATATGTGCGTTTGGAAGAATCTTGTTTATAGCGTAGCGACTTTAGGTTCGCGTGGGCTATTTTTTTCCCTTCTCTACGAAAAATTTATGGCTGTTGCTTCAAGTATCATATCTACGAGAGATGAGAGTATATAAGATAAAATAGAATAATAATTATTGTCGTAAATTTGCTGATCGAGTAAAACGGATCTTGTAATAGTATAGTAGGAATTCCAGGCGCGTTTGCTTGAAAAATTTAGTACTCGAAATGATCAAGGTTCTTCTTAATCAAAAGTATATAACGCGGTGTTTTATCTCCAAATCGGATAGAGACACATTAAATGCTTATCGCTGCTTAGCCTCTTCGCCAAGGGCGCTCGACAGGAAAGTGCGCAGTCAAATCCGCAATGTAGATTTGCATAAGTATTTAAAATTCACTAGAAATGCGCTAAAGAATCAGATGCGGGTTCTTCATCCTTCTTTCTCCCTTTCTTTTTTTTATTTCTATCTAGAAATTATTTGCGAATAGAAATATCCTAATGTTAAAATATATGAAAATTAATCTTAACCTTAATTAATAATTAAGGTGAAAGTAAGTTTTTTTTATTCTGAGTCTTTTCGTTTAAAGGAGAAACTTTGTATTATTTTTGTTTAAAGCTATGTCAAGCTGTGAAAATAATAAGCTGTTAAACTGTCGTCTTAATTCTGGTGACTTTGATGTATGGCTGTGTCTTCTACAAACATACGATTGCTCAACCAAGCATAGCTATATGTTGATTCATTTTACACATAGCTGCACTTTTTCTCGTTTGTGAATCTTGTGATTTGTCAAATTGGAAATTTCTGGCAGTTAAAAAGCTATTGAGAAAGATACGAAATTACATGTATACTTTTATGACTTAACCTTTTTATGAATTTTGTTACTATAGTAATTTTACTTTTGCGATATCTTTTGAGATTTATGGAATAATAATCGGGAAATTGCTAAAATTAATAGATGTACTGATGTAAATAGTTAATACTTTATGCAATGAATAATATAAACCACATTATAGAAGAAACTGTTTTTATCAATATCTAATGAGCAAAAGAAATACATGTACAGGGTATTTCTTAAGTAATGTCCAATATTTTAGAAGTTGATTTTTTATGCTATTTTATTTCATCTTTCAGAGACACAGAGTATTAAAAATTCTAAACAATTTTTTAAATATTTGAATAAGAAATTTTTAAAAATTAATATATCATGTCCAACTTTTTTCAAAGTATTAACATTATCATTTAGTACAAGTATATCTAAATAATTAATTAAAGTACATCTTTAAATTAAATTAACCATCTTATTAGTTGTACTTTAATTTCTTGTAAAAGCAATTATAACTGTAATACAAATTATATACACTATCTTATAACTGTGCCTTCGAAGAATTCTAGTTAAATTCTTTTTATAGAGAAGATAACTGTCCATGTTATAAAATCTTCTAAACATATTTTAATAAACTATACAAATGACCAAATTTTGAATTTTTTATAACATACAAATTCATAAATATATATTCTTTTTGCATATGCTAATAGAATTGACGAGTTCCTCTTGCAGAATAATGTTTAATTTACTTGGTTCTGTTCAGTCATTATCATGATAATAGTTATTCAGTTTCAATAACTTTCCGATAGTGTCGCTCGGTCGTATCTTATTCGAAGTATTGTCACGTTTTATCCGCATATATTGGTATATGCACAAAACGGATGTACGATGAGATTCTCGAAGGTGAAACGAACGTCTCGCATCCGTTCTTCTTTCGCTGGGTGTATATAAAAATGCGCAATCGCGAGTTACCCCAGCTGGAAAATCATTACTGCGATTTCAGCAGGTACAAAGAATAGTAAATGAATCACGACGCGTATCGCCGATATATAAACGAACGTGGTACATTACGAATCGGGACCACACATATATCCGCCATTATATTTACGCACGTTGACATTTTGAATCTCATGGAGCTTATAACTCGGTTTTGTTATTCTTTCATTGTTTTTCATCTGGGACTTTATTGGAGCCGTGTAGTGGGCGAGCTTGAAAATCATTGTAGTATATGAGAGTAACCGATGTCGGTTGAACTTCTCGCGGTCGCACGGTTGACTTAAATTCGAACTCCATTACATATAAATAAAGTATCGTAAATTGTAACAGATGTTTGTGTAAGCGAAACAACAGGCACATTTATCTTTCGTCCTCAGTAAGAAAAGGTAAATAATATTTTCTGATGTTTGTTGAGAGTGGCAAACGAAAATGTAATAAACATCCGCGTGAGAGCGACTGAAAGTCGTGTGTATTGAAATAATTGCAGAGTTATGCAGTTCTCTATGATTTTCCGTAAGTTCCGCGCGTGAGTTTCCATTTGAATTAAGGTCAAATTGATACAATTAGTGTAAAGTATGAAATAATAGAACTGTAATTCAAGCGAAATCTCAGTGATTATCAATGACAATTACATATTGTTTGATCGAAATAAAATTATAGAGTAAAATTATCGAATCGTTTACCGACTTGACATTTCGACGCAAAAATCGAGTTACAAAAAAATGCATTTAGATTACGCAATACTTCGCGATCGCGAAATAATTTCGATGCCGCATGCAGAAGGGATGCGAATACGCAGAACTGTATAGTAACTAGTTCTATTAAGCTGATTTTATATTAAGTCCATTCTATATAGCATCATGGTGTATTTGCATAAGTATAGTAAAGGACATCTTATATAAATCAATATAGTGATATTATGCTAGATACTCATTGATCCAGCAGTCTTATGTTATGCTTGTGTTCTGTTATGTATTTCATGTGTGAAACCCTTTAGTGTTGTAATTGGAAAGAAGAATTGATCGATCACAGTCGAATATTCTTCTCATGTTTGACTGTGTGATTGGTTAATTTTTACAATTACAATAGATTATAACCACTTACAACGTTACAATTACGTAATTGTATGGACTTTAGTCGCAAAATAATTCGCAACTTTTGTTACGACAGTCAATCT
>NW_017306091.1:1364251-1387478 GCF_001594115.1 Trachymyrmex septentrionalis | reverse complement strand
ATTGTTTGATCGAAATAAAATTATAGAGTAAAATTATCGAATCGTTTAGTCAATCGGAAGCGTTAATTTTAAAATTGATATTTTAGATTGGTTATCGTAACGAACTTGCGATCGGCTTGCAACTAATGTAGAACTAGCTTTAGTTCCAAGTCGATCGCAAGCTCAACCTGAAGCGTCAATTTTTAAATCGACACTTTAGATTGCCTGTTACAATAAGCTTGCGATCGACTTGCGACTAATGTAGAACTAGCTTTAGATGGGCCTTAACGATCGAAAATACGTCACGCTGAGTTTAACTTTGCGACTTGCTTTCTGCATCTTATCTAGATGGGTCTTTAACGAAACGTAACGTCGTCTGTGCGGAATAACTGGGCGCGTCGTCGACAAGTGTCATAAATGCACAGCTGAGAAAATCATTTGCTGTGGTTCTGCTTTCTCGGCGGAAGTGTTCGCGCAGCGAACGACAAAGGAGCCGTCCGGCGAGCTAGAAAAGTTCCTTTGCTACGCTAAATGCATTTTAACAGAAACACGAGGCCGCTCGGCCGACGAGCGTGGACGACACTTGTCCTTTATATAATATCGCTTTGTGCTTTATGCACGGCTGGGTCTTTCGATAAAGCTCGACTACTGCTCGTCCGGGAAGTCCCAGATTCATGGTTGCCCCAGCGCAGGCGGGCGACTTCAATACGACCGTTAATTTCACGTCCTTGTGATTCGTTTCAAGACGCGACCGAGTCTTTCTCGCGACACTTGTCGTCTACTGTGTCGCATAAAAAGGCACGGTCGATATGTGTAAGCAGCTTCCGGCTGCATCATCATCGTCGTATTCACTGAAGAAGGGGATAAATATTCATTTGAATACTACTTAGATTTACGATCAATATCGAATATTCGGAAAGTGCGATTGTATATCAAATTTATGTATTATATGCGCACATTATAAATTGTAATAGATAATAATAGATAGTTATATATAAAGTGAATAGAAAGGAAATTAAGAGCAAAAAAACAAGCATATAAAGATGTTAATGTAATTGTGATTTATTCATTTACAAAAGAGAAATAATAGTGTGGTATGTTTCGACTAAACTAGTCTTTATCAGCCAAAATAAAAAGTTAAAACATCGCTTAAGCCTTAGTCCAAAATCTTGTTTTAAGAGGTCGTAAGCTGTAAAGCCATAAGAAATTGTCAGTCATAGTCGATTATTTTTTTCATATTTTACTGTGATTGATCAATTTTTTACGGCTTTACAGCTTCTCTTAAAGCATGATTCTGGATCAGGCTTAAGAAAGATACGTAAATATCGTTTTTTTTTTAAATGAAATGACTAAACAAACATAACTTTCCAATTATTAGGTACTACGAATAATTTAGAAAAAAATTACTCTATAAAAAAAACCATTGTGTGTGTTGTGTGAAAGTAAACTGATTTAACTTTACAGTCTGTGTCCGTCAAATAGCATTCGTATCATTCTTTTGAAGATTATATTTTTTTGTCGATATTTGATTAGTAAATAATTATTTTTTGAATAGTTTTTTCACCTTTTTCGAAAAACTTTTTTGTTTTGTTTTGAAACAAGAGAATAATATACAATATATACATTATTATCTCCATGAATAGATGCATGTAAAATGTTATTCATATTTTTTTTACTTTGTGTAAAAGAAAAAATATGTACAGTTTTGCGTGCCACGACCATTTGTTAAAAACTTTTATCGCGTAATGAAATGATTTGAAAGAATGCAACCGCGAAAGCTTTAATCGGTATTAGTTGCGTAGACTTTATTTAAACTCACCCACGGTTCAAATAAATATGTTCCCATACTCTTTTGTATGTTAAATCATATATTATAAATGAAAAAAGGAATGCTGCAACACGTAACAAACATAAACGTGGCGAGAGGATAATGGCGCGTTTTCCTCTCGGTGGGTCTTGGATAAAACAAGAGCATTCGCGTGGGTGCTCTGTGACGTAGCGCATTGTAATAGTTACTGTTACCTGGTTCTTCATCGATGCATTTCCGTACTTTTCATTGATCCCTCCTCCTCGTTCGGAGACTCGCTGTTGCATTTTATATAATCTTCTCGTGCGCTCCGCTCAAGCCTGATTACGCGATGAGATTACGTATCGTCCCCCTTTATGAGAGCGTTCAAGCTATAATGTCATCGAAGCACTGTACTTTATATATGATCCGACTTAATGCGGTATCTCCACCCTCCCGCACGTTTAATCTCCTCGTTTTTTTTTATCCCCGCGCACATTTCAAGTTATTAATTCCGCTGGTTTACCCTCGCAATCGTAGCTCTCTTTACTTATTGTCCACCTCGAGATCTGCCGCCGCCGTTTTCCAGGACGAACGTTTTCACGCATTTTTCCAAGTCGCTCGTGAATACGCGATTATATATTTTCACGCGTATACAAGCTTTCGTTCAGGCACCATTAAAGATAGGCGAGCGAGAAGAGCCGAGCGGAAATGCGTCGACATGCAAAGTAAAGGTTACCCTCATTGATCTCTTCTGGTCTCGCGGATTACGGTTTTCAGGTGTATATGTGTGCTGAATTACGTCACTCTCTGTGGTTATTTTAATAATAATTATGACATCGAAAAGGGGAAGTAAAAACTGTGAGCGGTTGATAGATTATCGATTAAAACCGGGAGATTACTTCCTGTGCAAGCTCGCTTACTATATTTAATAGCTTTCTGATATATTCATCCCAATACACGTGCAAATATATATACGTACACATATCTTGTAAATACCATACAAATAAATTTGCAAGTAGCACGGCCATACATCGCTATTAATGAAATGATATGAGTGGTACTTAATAAATATTATAAAGTATCAAAGGAAAAACGAGCGAAGAGGAAGAGAGGATTGCATAACAATTTACTTTCGATTTATTTGTAGAAAGCAGCTTGCGATTTTAACATAGTAAAAGTGACACCGTATAAAATTTATTCAACCATAACTTAATTCGGATTATCATTAATAGCACTTTGCACCATTTTGGGTACCTTTAATTAGTACGTGGATTATCTATAATCACTGAGCATATATTAGTTCTGAAATAAATTATAAATTTGCGTTCAGCGAATTTTCTATGTCTCCGAATTCGTTGTCACGTGCCTCGTTCTCCGATACTGCTAAATTCCCATATGAATTACGCATTAATATTACGAATTACGCGACGTAATGAATATTTGCGAAATATAATAGCACAGAAATGATTTTGGGCAAGCTTAACATTTAATCTATTATTGAAAATTAAATTATGATTAAATTACAAAATTAAATTACAAAAATTACAATCTATAAAGAAATGAAGAAGAAGAAAAAGAAAAGTAAGAGAGGAAATATCATATATTCAGTACTCACGAAAAGTGAATATAGAAAAGTGTCGAAGATTGCATTTATTATTATAACCACATATAGCTGGCGTTTAATTCACGTTCAGTTCGTTCCTTATCCATACTAATGCTATATGACTCGAATATCGTTAATCGATGCATATTACATTGGATGGATGGTTATAAATGAAATCTTTTTAAGCAATATATAAAATTTTCGAAACATTCTTTGATAAAAAAAATGAAAGGCTGAAAATATTCTTATCGAGAGCGAACTAATTACTATTTTATTTTCAACGGAATTGAATAAATTTTTATTTAACTGAAAGGAATAAAATAAAAAAATGAACATTTAATTACTAGTTATTATATTTTACATTTCGTTGTTAGTATAATTTATTTGAAGAGTTATAAATAATTTATTTATCATTTATTATTTATAATTAAATGATTTTTCTTAGATTTAGAACAAACAATGAATATTTACATATTGATATTTATTTTCTATTTAATCTGTGACAGAATGATACTGCTTAATTTTATATGATAATATCTTTTTATATATATTTTTAGTATACATTTGTAATTTTTATATATATCTGTTATTCAAATATTAAAATGTTTATTAAAATATTAAATATATATTATTACGTACAAATATAAAATTAAAATTTTTTCTGTAGAATTAAAAACAATCGCTCATTCTTTTACATTTTCAAATTTTATATAAAATCATTTATATGAAGTTGTTTTTCAGTAAAATAATTTAATTATATCCGATTGAAAAAACATAGGAAGGAGAGTGAGGAATATATTGATATTCACCAAGTGTATCGTATATAAATATATGAGATACGAACGAGTACAATAATTGTATAAGCCATTTTAATCCCAGCAAGGCTTTTAGTTGTTATCTGCGTATTTTCAGCATTTTATTTCTTTTCCCATTATCGCATTTCAATTTGCAAAAACAAGATTCGGGGAGAAAAGCTTTTTTTTCGTTAATTAGAATATCAATTGATTGGTCTCGAAAAAAGATTTTAAAAGTTTTTATAATTTTTTTGAAGTATTATTAAACATTATTTTTTTATGGACTTTTAAAACTTTTCGTGGAAAGTGATAATGAAGTGCATATGGAGTTTTATTGAATGGAAATTTAGTAGAATTTTTAAACGTAGGATTATTATCAGAACAGATGTGGCAAACATACGACGATATATGATGTGTCTTAAATCTTACTAAAGGGTTCGTGTTATGTTCGCTAGTCATCTCATCTAGTAATTTTTCACTTTCTTTCACATTTTACTCTCCTCTCTCTCTCTCTCTCTCTCTCTCTCTCTCTCTCTCTCTCTCTCTTCCCCTTCTCCTCCTCTCTCTCCCTTTCTCTCTCTTTCTCTTCATCTCTATTTGAATATTCGATTCGTTTTATTTGAATATTCAAATTAACTGTCAGTCATCAGTTACATCGCGTTTTTTGTGTCTGTCATAACGTTAAAACGCGTGAGCGAAGCTATTCTACGATTATCGAACTCCGTGATTCCAAATATTTTGACAGGTCCTACAGTGGTATGTGTTTGACCTATTGTTATTTATGTGATTTCCTATACACCAGTACCACGACCTAATACTCGGCCGTAGTGCAACAGTTTAATTTCCTGAATGCATCCATTGATAATTGAGCCCGCCAGATTCACCGCTAAAATTTTCCACGCGAATGCAATTTTGGGCGTAACATTATGTTTATTGTGCACATCCATTTCTATGTTACATTTTCAAAAATTGACATAATTGAATTCATAAACATCCATATTGTGCAAGAAATTTCATTAAATTGTACCGTTAGATGCACGATTAGCCGTTTACCTCTTTTCTCGCCAATCAATATTGAAGGAAGCAAAGTAATAAATCGAAGCTATTAATATAGACGAGCCTGATGTCCGACATAGACTTGGAAGCATATTAGTATGTCGTATATCTTAAAATTCATTTAAGCGTCACTTTAATTCGTGCAATCTCAATGCTCAGTGTGGTGTGACTCGCAATAAATCTTATAACTAACGCGTATCCGTAGGAGGTTCATCGACCATGGTTTCGCGACGCTGTGCCCCCATGAGAATTCCGCTGTAAATCTGGTTTAATAACGATGGCTGGTATAAATTAAATTATAATAACGTGGTGAGAAAATGCTTGGTAGGAGAAACGATGGGACACCCTGTTTTCTTTTCATTATTTTGCGCGCTGAAGCTTGCATCGATATCTTAAGAAGAAGAGGAGGAAGAAAAAAGACGTTTGAAGTAAGACGACAGAAGATTGTGGAAAATCCGATTTTCCAAGATTACGTTCCATATAAAGTTGCAAAGATATTTCATCTTTGAAAATTGGAAATTGCGATGAATGACGACGCTGTCCCTCGACGTTTTTGTTAAGGAAAAAATCGATTGAAAGCCTGTGACAAAATTCGTAAGTAAAAAGTGGTTCGCGTCAGAGAGAAATTTGGGACATTATATACGTATATCTCATCGTGTGTTTTCGTGACACAAAGTGCAATAGAAACGAAATTTGTCATCCGGATATCTGAGCTCTCATTAAATTGTGATAAAATCGAGATTCGTCACCCAAGCGAACGAACCATAGCTTTCATTAAACATCAGTATATTAAGACATCTAATTCTCCTCGCGATCAGTTTGGCCTCACCTGAAGTGTTTGCGCGTAAGTAAATGACGCTCGAGTGCACTCAAACTGATGGGAAAATGATTGGGAGCTTGTCGGTTGAAGAGAGTGTTATTGCTTGCTAACCGATCGTTCCTCCAATAATTTTGTTTTGCTCGTCTCTCCATAATTCCACGTGATAATATTCAGTATGTGTATATTGCGTATCCTGTGCCTGATTATATTCCACACTAAAGTTATCTTTGGGATGGAATTAAGCAATAAATTCGCGCGCGCGCGCGCATGTGTGTGTGTGTGTGTCTGTGTACGTGTACACGTAATTCACTGAGCATCTGTCTCGTGTAATGATATCGGGTTTTAGTGGAACATTGAATGGCATTATATCACTTGTAATAATTGTAAAGAGACCATCTCGTTTCACAGATTTCCTTAATTAAATGTATTGCGTAGTGATTACCGAATGTATGTCCAAACGTCGGAAGATACGATGGATGCCCGCTCGTCCAAATTCATCTATTTAGACGGAAGTGTGAACAGCGTTATGAAATCGCATCAAAGTATAAGGGCATTTCAAGAGGTATTATTTCATGGGAAGATTAAGATTAATTCGTCTGATTTGCTATTAATCTCAGAAATGTGTAAATGAAGATCTTATGAACAAAGTAAATAAATAAATTATTTATTCATTTTTAAACATTTTGTACAATTTTTATGATGATAACAAAATAATATTGTGAAATATTAATGAAAAATGTTTCTCTCTTCTTTCTTTTGTCCTGTAATTTCTCTCTCTCTCTCTCTCTCTCTCTCTCTCTCTATTTCTGTCTATCTCTGTCTATCTCGCGGATATTACCCGCATATTTACGATGATCGATTTCCTATTGCATAACGGGATCGGATTATAAGTTACTGCCGAACGTACCGGATTTATCGTCCGTGTCGACGAAATGGGGATTCAATCGCGACAGTTTTAAGTAATCTAATCACGGGAAGAGAGTTATCGCATAACGGCTGCGGTGGAGCTGCGAATCGACAGCGGGATGCATTATCTAATTCGCGCGCGCCCATATAGCGTGCTAATTTCCTTTTGCCTCTGAAACTCCGGTCGATATCGAGATGTGCCGCTGTCCAATGTCATCGGTCGTTGAAACAATGCTAAAAACGATGACCCACTTAGACCCAGAACATCCACGTGGTCGGATAATTGCGAAAATGTTTGTTTGTGGAATAGACGTCTCTCCGTACATAAATGCCGATTCTTCTTCGTTTGCCATTAAATCAGATTTATTTGTAAAGCCGCGCAGTTAAACACTATAAACTAATTCTGACGTAAAACCTTATGTCATTTATGTAGATAAAAAAAACCGATCTGAGAGAAGTCTCTTATTTTGTTCGTTCATGTGAGTGGATGTTAGTTATCGAGGCATTTACTGGTGCTATAGGATTAGTGTCGGGATCAAGTGGGATTTAAGTGGAACCGATGTTCCGTTTCTCTATTCTCGGCAGATCCGCATTTTCGTAGGAGTGTTCCCATGAGTTTAAGCTTCTGCTTTGCGCAAGTTCCCTCCGCATTAAGCAAAAATGCCTATCATAAAAGCCGGATTAACTCTTCCAACTCTTTTTGCGAAAATATAACTTTATAATATATGATTATAAATATATATTTGAAGAAATATGTCTTCTCTACTGAGTCGAGAAAAAGAAAGAGAAAGAGCGGGAAAAGTGCCTTTGTAATTTTATCTCTTTTGCAAAAAAAATATAAAATTTAGTACAAATGACATCATGAAACTGTATATAAAAAATATACAAAAATAATATATAAAAAATATTTTTGTAAAACGCAATTTGTAAATGCATTCAGTACCATAAAGACGTATTTTTCTCTTTTAATAAAATAAAAATTTGTGAGTATTGAACTTTTTTTTGTCGTTAATTTTTTAGCGAAAAACTAAAAGCATAACTGCATAACGTTTATTCGCATACTACGCAATTATGAATAAATTGAAGTCGACAAGAATAATAATCAAACGGTCACGTATACATTAACTTTACAGTAGCATAAATAGCACACGAATAGAGTATCAGATAGGTTTCTATTTATTCTTCGTATTTTGAAGGCCATGCATATATGAAGTATCTCATTATCAAGTAAAATTTTTATGGTATATTTTATCATAGTTGAAGTCGAATTTTTAGAAAAAATTATTAAGAGACCATTATTAGCAGTGGCTTCTCATTCTCGTTATACTTCGAATTAAATTATATTTGAATTTTATGTGAAATTAAGAGAAAAATATGATTTTGTCACGTTATTAACGCTTTATAAATACATGAGAGCTCTTTGATTTTCAATATTTAATAATTCTGTGAGCATATCTAATGATAGCTATTAAATATAATTAACATCTGCAAAAGACAGATTAAATTATCTCTTTTCCAGCTTTGAGCTGTTAAAATATATTTACAAATGTCATTTATCAGCAATTCTTTACAAGCAATATTGATTTAATAAAACGTTTGAATTTATGAAAATGAAACGTAGCAAGCACGATAACATGTTTTCTCGAGTCTCGATTTTAGTTTCAAGTTTCGGTCAATAATATAATAATTTATAAATATCGACGAATTTTCTCTTCGTCATACTAAGCCATCGTTTTCCAAGACCAATAAAATTTGAGTAGGCTTTAAAAAGTTGAGTAAGCTTAGGACATCACGCTCAATGAATTAAAGGCTACATTCTAAATTTCTTGGAGTGAAATTTTACTTCGAAAGAGTGAAAATGCAATCACTTTTGAAAAGAAGTGACAATTCTCAAAAAGTGAAATATTTTCAATCTTTTTTAAAAGTGGCTGTATTTTCACTCTCTTGGAGTGAGATTTCATTCCAAGAAATTTAGAGTGTAAAGTTGACAAGACCGTAAGTGTACTTAGATATATCACGATGTTATACTTACAATATCATTTCATCTCCGTTTTGACGTGTCCGATATTTCGGTAAATTTACAGAACAAACATCGGGAAAGGGAACACGCAAACATTAGAAAATGTATCATTATAACAAGAGGAATCGACTTTAGCGAATTTTCTGCAAAGTTGACTCACAGTTATTCGATCTAGACGAAGAAGCGATGTTTGTGAAAGCTCGAGAATGCGATAGCCGCGATAACCGATATGGCTGGATGTTTCTTTTGTTCTACAAGTTACACTCGGTACTTCTATATCAATACGAATACCTCCGCAATACGCTACGACATTTTACAACATGATAGGTATTGTGTCGGTTCGTTATTGAACATAAAACCTCCACGCTTTGATAAATAAAAAAATGCTTTAAAGATATTGCTCTGCGCGTTTTAGCTATAAAAATTTTTTAAACAGTTTTGCCTACATTCCAATAGAAATTTCATGAAATGGTATTATATTAATATAACTTTTACCTCAATCCGTAATAAAGATGAGACGATATATAAGATAGAAACTAGAAATAGAACGAGAAGATAAGATTAATTAAATTATTGCTAAAATAAAATTTGTTGATTTTTATTGAGAGCCATATCCATTGAAAAACCTTTACCGTAATTTAGTTTAACTACAGCTAATAGTGATGGGAAGTTTGAAAATTAACTAGACGCCATTAATAATTCTCTAATGAAATTCCAATTTTACGTTCACTTTGTAACGTATACAAGTAACGATCTGCTTCATATAAACCAGAAATTCAGACTGATGATGTGACAACGAAATTTGATATGTACTCGCGTAAAACCTCGATAGACAGCGGTTTAATTGAAAAATGTATTTTCATTAATGTTCGCGAATATTCATTACTCTCGTCGGCTCCGATAAATTCAGCGCGGTGCAATTTGCGTTTTTGTATTTTTTTTTGTTTCGAGTTTCATTCGAAGAACACTACAATTACGCTTTGTTCGGAAGAAAATAATATTAGTAGTGTAGCGTCTTTTTCTTTCAACAGACAATGAATTATTTCGTGGAAATTAGAAAGTGTAAAAAATTGCACAGGAATCTTGGAAGAGAAGTTTTATGTACATGGATGTATAAATTCGTTCGTGAAGTTCTTACAGGATATTGAGTGCACGCGAAGCTGCGCATGAAATTATCTATTTCTCTCAGCATAGAGATTATAGTAAATATTTTAAGGACAATTTTTATTCTACATAGAAAATGTAATATAAAGGTACTTTCCGTTTTTATTTATAACAGAATCCGGTAACAGCTGTAAGTTACTTCTTCAAATATTCTATTTATATTTTATTTATAAGTACTCTTATTTCAATTTCTATCTCAGGATTTAAAAATTCTATCTCATATAAACGTGTAAATTATAATCGTTATAAAAATTGTATAAAAAAGATGATTATTTAAATTAATACACGGAAAGAACAATTTTGTTGAAAAATTTAGCTGAATACAACTCTGAAAATAATTTATTAGACTATCAAAATGATTATGTAGCTCAAGCTGGTTATTAGAGTGCTAAAATTTTTTAGTTGCTTGATTTTTTTTTATAATTATTTTGATTTAACAATATTATTGCCAAATCTGTGTTTCATTAAATTTTTAGATAGTTTAAAATCGTTTTTTTGTTTTGTATAGAAGATAAAAAGTTATCAAAGGAAAAAAACATTTGGTTACACACAAATATATTTATTTCACAATACTGAAATTGTAATTATTCATTTTTAGTGTCAAACTCACTTTTTATCTACTCTATAATCTATGCTCTACGACTTTATTGTTTGATCTATATTCTGTGCGTACGTAGAAAAGTATAAAGTGGCACAAAACACGTTCAGTTATACAAGAAGCAGAGTCACGATGCGAGGCTCTGAATTTTATATCGGCGCGATCATGATCGGGCACAGCTGCTTGGAGAACTAGGTTGATGCTTGACAAGTGGGACGTAGCTCTTTAATAAGGACGTCATGCGGGGAGGAAGAAAAAAAACTTATATTAACTTCCTCGTTGTGTGGTTGGCGTCTATTTTCTATCGGTCGCTAGAATCGATTATGCATTCAATATCGCAACGTGTCATACCGTCGCATAATATGCAAGTAAATTTGTTGGGAAACTTGTTTATAAAAAGAGAGGAAATTATTGCAAATTTGCATTATACATACAATATACTGTGTAAAATGTTCAACGCATCTTTAAATATACGTGTGTGATCGCATACGTAAATTTTTTTACGCGTACGTGTATTATACATTTTATCATCTGTATTTGTTTTAATATCGATTTAATGGAAAATCTAATTCCAATATTTAAATTGTTTTTATTACGCCTTGATTTCTTTTTTTACATATGTGCTTTTATGTTGAAAAATTTGTCAAAATTTATCATTTTCTTTGATAAAAATAAATATTAATCATGAATACGTGAAAATTTTAATTAAATAACAAGTCTACGAATAACGAAAATTACACTGTTCTGTATAATTCTATATAATTCCTGTCACTATCATATATTTGTTTTCTTTTACAATAATTAAAACCCTAAAAATTTTGAACGATCTTAATCGAATTTCCGAGAAAATTTTGCAGAAGAAATAAAATGATATATTTTTATTTCTTTTTTTTGATAGATATTATAGTATAGCTTTTGCATTTTGTTTTAAAAAGAATAAATTTGTGTATCTATAAGTTTCGTGAGAAAATTGAATTGATGTTGTCATCACTTTAGCTTCAAATTTTCACGAGGGAAAATAGAAGATGGAATAGAAATGAAATATTCTCTTTGTGTAAACCATCAGGCGCTGTAAACAATACTGCAAAACGACCCTCGTTATTCAGACCAAGTGTAAACTTGAAAATTTCGTTGTATATATTTTCCCTGGAGATCTTAAAAAAATACGAAAAAGAGTCACGAGATACGCCTTCGCGTAAAAGTTAGTTTTTAAGCAAGTATAACTTGTATATGAAGTACTTTAAGGCGTCTTTTTTGAAAGGATTAAGCTAACACTTTCGGATTTTAATCTTTTCTTAACAAAATGGAATCAAGGCAACAGTGGCAACTTAAATATTAGAAATTTAGAATTAGGTAACAATAAATAAAGGGTAAGATAAGAGTCAAACACATTTTAAATTGTTACACAAAAAAAAAGAATAAATTACAAATAAAGAAAAGTAAAAATGGAAAAAAAATAATTAAAAAAAATAATTTAAATTCAAATATAAAACGTTACAAGTTTCGGCTACCGTGTTGATCCACATCAGCGAGTGTACATTATAATCGACATACAATGTCTGTCTTACACATCTGCGTTCCATTAAACTCTGTAAATTTCAATTGATTTTTATATTTATATGGACATACTTGTTTGAATAATTTACACATGATTTTTGAACTTTTTCCAAGAAATATGAAACATTTGACTGTTCAATCCTATGAATAATGTCGAGTTCTACATCAAGACTCACCCGAACTGTTATTATAAGGAATATGCGAGCATTTTCGATAATTAATTTTGTACAGCGATTTTTGTGATAAGTTAATGTCTGAAGAGAGCTCAATCCGGTACCCGAAACTTGTAACGTTTTATATTTAAATTTAAATTATTTTTTATTATTATTATTTTTTTCCATTTTTACTTTTCTTTATTTGTAATTTATTCTTTTTAATTGTGTGACAATTTAAAATGTATTTGATTCTTACCTTACCCTTTATTTATTGTTATTTATTTTGTATATGAAGAGTCCTTCTATCTGTTAAATGTTAGAATTAGGTTTTGTGAAAAATTAAGATTGATACAGGCAGATGATAAAATATGATAAACATACATATAATAAAATGACTATCTTCTTTTTATTATTTAAAAATCTTATATAGTATTTATCTAAATAAAATCCTTTACCTTTTATTAATGGAATTTTTGTGTCAGTTGTAAACGTGCAAATACATAATGATGAAAATTCGAACATTATCGAAAGAGCGTCTATTTTTCTCTAATGAAACAACGTCCCGATATTCGATAGATATCGCCTTACTGCTATTAAGTAGATTTCCTCTCCGTGATCCTGTACAAAATATCTAAATATAGCGCGTTCAACGATTCTGGAACGAAGAAAGAGCGCGGTATACCCGAGCTCCTTTCTTAACGTAACGCATACCTTTTTCCCTTTTTCTCTTTACCCCTAGTGCTTATTGATCTTCAAAAGACTCGTTATCTTTCCATCGTAAAGAATCCGCGGATTAACGACGAAACTAGAGCGGACGAGTAATTGAATAGGGGAATCGACGCTGGGACGCTTTACGTGTGTGCACAGGAGAGGGAACCTGTTGCTCGCCTGTCTTCCAGCCGCCTGGCACGCAGGGCGAGCGACTTTTTACTATTATCGCGGTTAGGGAAGGAAAGAGAGAGACAGGGAGTAGCGCGCTCATTAAATTTTCAGGGCGTCGCGTCGTGGTCGTCGTAACGACCGCAACGACTACGTCTTAATTGCCGAACGAGCGCAAAAGTCCTAAGGAGTCCTAAAGTAATCCATAATAACCATCGCGTGCGAACTTAGCGACCTTCAGCCATCAGACTTTTCCCGTCATCTTGGACTTGGCTATTCCGAGGTGACTCCGTCGCCGTCACGACGTCGTATTCTTCTCCCTTTCTCCTATCTTACGCTTCTTTTGTTGGACAATTTGGGGCGGAATCCGTCGTAAATGGAGAGAGTCTGCTTGTTATATTCGGTATTACTGATGTTCTGCCAGGAAAAACGAAGCGAATACTCTTAATACTAGAATCGCGGATAATCCTATTTTCGCTTCGTTTTGGATCATTTCAACTTTTTTTTTTATTAGCTACAGTACAGAATATTTTGAAAATGTATATACGTGAATACAAATAATTCTAATGATACAAATAATATCAAAATAATTCTTTACTAAACGAAAACAAGAATAGGAAATTATCAGATTGGCACCTTCGGCGGTTCTACATAGTATTAGGAGAAGATAGAAGCCGTTTGAAGAAGCCGTTCGCTTTGAAGTAAAAGCACGGAGCGAATAGATGTTCTTCATCTTGCATGAGGGACCTCTCACGAGAAAGCCGTTTAATATCTCAAAGTATTTGACTGTGAACGCGTGATCGCGAGCATCCATAACAAAAAGATACGAACGTGCACAAAATTATTTATATCGCTTCGTTCTTCTTACACATCTCGACGCGACACTTCTTCATTTTTTTTTCTTATTTACAGCAACGTACGCTTCGCTTTCGAGTTTACCGTTTTACACGTGTTTTTCAGGACACGTTTGCTTCATTTTTAATTGCACCGTTTGTCCTGCCAGATTCCCAGTGGAAACGAAACTTTGGCCAACCATCGCCGATGGATGGTGGTTCTCTTGATTTGTAAGATGTGGTTCAAGTGGCTACACTGTACAAGTCTGTAATCAATCAGAGGAGCGAAAATATTTGCTCTCGGATAAAAACACAGGAGTAATACCATATTCCTTCTCGTGAAAACAAAAGGATGTCGGTCTGTTAGCAGAGGAGATGCGTTTCGGAAGATTTGTTGCGACGTTACTCAAGAGATGGTGAGATGAGAAATACGATTCCTGTTTCCAAAAGAAATTGCGCACCGAAGCTCGTACGAGCGAAAAAATTCGAATATTTCCGGTCTGATCAATAGCAAACCAAGCGTGCAGAAACCATTGAGTTCTCTCACCAGTCTCATCCCCTTATATGCAAATGTGTACTACGATGTGCTTCTGAATTGTTACTGGATTTCCAGAGGGAGGTGCGAATCGATAGGTATTGGACGGTATTACATCGAAGGCTTGTCAATAATCGTTTTCGCGGCGTGAACCGCGTCAATCGATGAACTTTCGGACGCAATGCTTAAAGGGATTATCTTTGCGGTGCGTTTCCTGAACTAAGCGAGCAAACCGCGCGAAAGCGCTAGTGACTATCCGGCCAAAACCTATCAAGCCGCGTTGTAAAGCTGCTCGCGCAAATCATCTGCAGGAAAACAAAGCGAATGAATGGCAACACGTACAAGCTCTAGTCTAGAGAGCCCGGTAAGCTTTACTGGCAAAGTGAGTTTCAAATACAGACAAATGTATACGCGAGCTCATTTAAGCCATAATCACAGTACGCTGCCAGTTACGATCGCCAGTCACGATTGCCGGTTGACGGTTTCATTGTCAATCATAATGCAGCCAATGGACTAGCTGCAACGTGAACGGCTAAAATAAAACTTGCGACTGGCAACTGTAATCGGCAATCTGCAGTGCGATTACGGCTTTACGTGTGATTATGGTCAACCGCCTGTCGGCACTCCCACCTGTCGCTACATATATTCAGAGCATGCGAGGAATTATCTCTCGATAATCGGACAATGAGTCCATCTCTGCGTTTATGCAGGTACATGTTCGTCGAATTTGCGGTGAACACGGTGAATCCGCGCAGGACACATGATTTTTCCTCACGTTTACCTGCGTAGAGGAAGCGATTGGCTTCGGCAATATATACGGTTCACCAGTACCAGACCCGGACGACGGGCTACGCTCTTTCGTAGTGGTGGTGGCTAGGATCGATCCAACCTATCTTCCGACCAGCCACCATCCCTCGCCCCGTCGCCCACCGTGGTCGCGTTTCTCTCGCTATCCTTCTCTCTCTCTCTCTCTCTCTCTCTCTCTCTCTCTCTCTCTCGCTCGCTCGCTCGCTCGCTCGCTCTTTCTGTTCGTTGCTTCAATCCCCGAAGTGAACAGCCCGACATGTAGCACGTACCATCTCGGATCCGGTCGCTCGTTTGCCCAGCCTCTAGATTCCGCAGATTTGTTTTTTTTTTCCAATCGATGGCACCTCGTATGATGAGCTCTTCTCACTTATGCACTAGTCGTGTGTGAGTTCTCGTTTTCGATACTTATTGGGTAGTACGTCGAGGTATCTATGCATGAGAGGACCGAAGTATATTCAGTGTCGGAGTATGAATAAATCGATTGTATTGTATGTTGCGCTGCGTTAAGCGCTTCGAAATTCTCACGTGAAGATGTGATTTACTTTCGTGTCGCTTTTACGCTTTATTGTCGTATATATCATGCAAGTTCACTACGAACTCAGAAGATTCTTCTGATGAGTTTAATATTGACTTGTCAGTCACATCGTGATTTCCGAAAATCAAGAGACTTGACTTGGTTTTTTTGATGAAGCTTTTTCGCAACTCGCGAACTTGGTTTTATCATTTTTTGTTAGAAACTAACTGCGGCCAGGTAGTTACGCAAAACTTTGGGTTATCTCTAAATTTACTCGCTTTGCTGTGGTATGCTACGTCTCTAGGTAGTTCCTATTAAGGTATTCGATACCTGCTGTTCAGCCCGAATGTGCCAGCGATATATCTAACATGCGGAGCATCGCGTGAATGTACGAGATTCTTAGTCGATTCGCTTTAATACCTCGCTATCTAGACAGTGGTGAGCTTATTAATTAAATATATTCCAAACAATTCTCCTGAAATATATTATCGGTAATTTACATGGGAGAAGCTAATAGACACACATCCAACTGATTTTACATTACAAACAAATCATATAATGCGGTAGTTTCCTATCGGCTGCTAGTAATGCTAACTTACGTTTTCTATTCCCAAGCTATCTCATCTAACTTTGACGTACGTAACTCGATGAAACTATCCTGAATATTCTTAATTCCATTAATAGATTAAGATGAGATATAAGATTATTGCACATCTAAAAGCCAAGAGATGGGATAACTTTATGGCTGAATATCGTCTTATAAACTCTATCTACTTCGGTTGATTGAATAATTAAGTCCGTTCGAAACAACAAAGTCTGATGCTCGTAATCTTCAAGCTTTAGCATTATTTTAAGAGAAGTCATAATTATTACATAACATAGAAACAGCGATGAAATAAGTACAAGTAAGAGGGTAATATTTATAAGAATTGTAAGGGTTATAAGTAAGAGACAAAAGAATTTCTCTTTCAAGGTGAAAATTTGTCGCATTCCATTATATGTCGTGTAATTTCTTATATCGTAGAAATTATATTTAGCGAACTATTTATTATTTCTCTTGCGTTCTCGTGAGCTGTTATGATAATTACACCGTTTAATAACGTAGCATTTTTCTTCGGTGCTGTATTAGCATTTCTGTTTCATTATGCGTTTTTAAAACGTTTCTAAGCACGGAATGGACGTTATTCACTTTTAGCGTTTGATATCTCGATAACGAGGTATTTCTGTCTACGGGTGCACGGTAAAAACGAATAATTATTTTAACGCCCCCGAGAGATGCATGAAATTCGTATCCATCCTGTACAATAGATAATATTTGCAACTGTACAACTGATATAGTCTCGAAAGCGCTTACACAATTTGAATGTCAATTTGTAACGCGTCTCAACGGTCCTCTTAATATGGATATTCGGTTGAATTCCGAAAATCTAAATAATAATATGCTGTATAGTTTCTGCCGGAGTTCCATTTTATAATTCGACCGACTAGCTATCTATTAAAATCTAAGTTCTGAAAGTGCATTGGGTACGAACTCCGTAGAATTCTTACTCTTCATTTCGAGCAGTTGGAAACGATCGGAGGAAGACGGCTCTGCATAACTTAAAGGAATTTACATTGTGTTCGTACATTCTGAAAGGTAAAAGAAGTAAATTTAATACGATAAGGAAAGAGAGAGAGAGAGAGAAAGAGGGAGGGAGGGAGGGAGAGAGGGAGGGGGGATCTTATGCGATGTTTGAATTTATAATTCGTCTCGTCAAACTTTCTGTCGATTGTTTATCCTGTACACCAGATTTTCATCTGCGAAAACAAACGTTGCCAAGAAATAAAAAATTAGCAGAGAAAATTAACGAAAAAATTAATAAAGAAAGACTAAAAAGGTCAAAGTAAACGAATAAAACAGATGTCAAACAAATTCATGAAACGTGTGTATATTTAATTTTTGAAGTTAGACAAACAAATAAGAAATTTAGACTAACACAGTGTGTGCTCTTTTGTACTTATTTCGCAATTTACACTTTCCGACCTTTATTTATCCAGATTTCACGTAAGATCGAGAACAAATATTTGTGACGTTAGCAGAGACGATTTATTTGATAAATCCTACAAATTTCTATGTGATTACGTTGCTGTGTTTAATGTTTCAACTTCACGTGAAGTTCCTTTCTTCGGATAAAATTCGTGCACCTTCGTGCTTTTTAGTCATTTTTCATTGTTGTGGTCGCTCGATGGACCACGAAAGCTGCAACGGACGGTGGAAAAAGTTCGGCCTTACTTGATCATTATATCGAGCGAAGAAAGTTATCTACCTTCGTTAGCGTGCTCACCGCCGTGTACGCCTCGCTAAATTGCTTGTTAAAACTCATTAAAACAGTTTCACACATACATGACGCGCGTACATAATCGTTAAAAGCACGGCATCGTTATTGAATATTGACTCAAACGAGGTGGCGTGTCGGCGAAATACGATATTTCGCTAGTTTAATCGCGACTTAATCGTGTCACCGTCAATTACTAGACGTGGTAAGACGTATTCCGCAAATTTGCATTACCCTCTTTCGACAAGTGCGAATAGTTTCTTACTTCTTAGTACCTCCGTAAATACTGCCCTTTAATTAGACGAAGTCTTTTAATTACGCCGCTCTGGATAAAAGAGGAAAGTATCTGTGTTTTTAAATCCTTTCATTCGTTGGAAATAACATAGTATATATTTTATAGAATAAGAATTTCGTTTCTTTCACTTATTCTTTGGGCATAAAGGGAATGATTTATGTATCACGATCTACGAGAAGTATGTATAACCACATGTACATACACATACAAACACGTGCGTAGCATACAGGCGATATCCTCGAAATTTTTTACCTGTGATATATCAGATCGTTTTAGATCTCTTCATATTTTATGCAAAGGAAATTCATTTGTACGTGGGAAACGTGTATGTGGATGCGTTCTTTGTCGTGACTCAATGTTTAAAAATTTATCATTATCATATTAAAAAAGACTTCCAGCCACGTGTAGCGTATAAGCTTCTATCCATATGACGTCGCCAGATGTCGGCGATAAATATGACGTTGCTCTTTTATCGCGGTCGTGATGTGCAATATTTTCTGATCGCAATTGGTGTCACCGCATATTCACCTTATTCAGATTACATTCGTAAATCATTTTTATTTCTCGTTCGCGATTTCGTCAAAATCCTGCATTGTGATTGTGTAAAAGATGTTTTTAATTAATTTTCTTTTTTTTCTTAAATATTATTGATTTATTAATAGTAAATCTCAGAGGGTGACTAATCAGAAAAGTTTGCACTTAAACAGTATATCTCAATTAAATTTCAAATTACACCACAATTTCCATTTACATTTGATGTGGGGCTAACCATACGTTGTAATAATTCACGAAAGATATTCAATTCACATTATTGTGTTTGTTTAATTTAATGAGGGACGCATATCTAATGATTTAGCGTCATAGTTGCAACGTTTAATGAAGTAACTCTTTATTACTCAATAATTGTGGATGTAATGTTAATACATAATCGATGAAAATGTATCATATTTGTCAATTCGTGCGTTAAGCATCCGCGTAACTGATTGTACTACACGTATTATGTGGACTAATTGTATGGTTCTATTTGATTCTGTTGTAGTCTCTGTTACAAAATATAGTATAATGTAACAATACATATGATACAATACATCGTAAATTTTGTTAATTTCTAACGCCAGCCACACAATTGTGGTCATGCAGATTAAAATTTAATAATTAATAGTACGATATTTTTGGTCAATCTAATAATTATTTGAACTTTTCCGATTAAAAAAATCTATAATTGCAAATTATGGCAAGTGATGTTTTATAAATTTAACAAAAATTTAATATATTTTTTATTAATAAAAATTCATTTACATACAAAGATAAATAAGTTTTCAAGGAAATTGTTATAACGTGACTAATTTTTTTTTTCTATAAATATGCGTAAGTGAGAACACAGTTTCTATATACGTGGTATTTTATATAATCTATAAGTGAAATTAGAATTTTAAGGAAAAAAATCATTACTTCTGATAATTTTATATATTTTATGTACCTCTATACTTAGATATAAAAAGGGAGAAGGAGAGATCATAAAATTTTCTTAAAGGAAAATTAATTGAAATACATAAAGTTAACCGAAGAAAATGGTTTTTTTATCTTTGCCTTACAGCCGTCGTTCTGAGACTTCGTCAGAGAGATACTTTATTTAAACTCATTTATAAACTGAAAAATTAACAGTGTTTTGACATTAGAAGAACTAATACTAAATTCTGCGTTAATCGGATTATATGGCAAACGTGCTTGCTGTGAATTTTATACAATGAAAATTTGATAGAGAGCATATTTGACGTATAATCCACATTCACCCCGGAATTTGATATTCGCTCTTTGGAATCCAGAGGAGAGATTAAATATGTATATTTCTATTTAATTTACACCCGCCTGTACAGTAAATAATAAAGCAGTATCGGTCGATCGTCCGCTGTGTCGCGTTTTGTTTGTTTTTTTTTTTTTTTTCGAATTTTACGATTTTGCAAACGGATGATGTGTATCGGCAACGAGGATTAACAATGAGAGAGCGATACAAGAATCGCTTAAAATATGCATTAAATTTACCTCGCCAGGTTCGCGAACTGGAATTTCCATGAAAATACTAGCAACCTCTAGTGAGATTAGATTAGCTGATTGAGATTCGTTGGAACGTGAAAATTATGTGGGCTGCAGTGTCAAGATCGTTGGAGATACTCGTTGCCTTCTTCGAATACTACACTACCAGGTAAAGTACCGTTTACGATGTATGTAGTGTACGTATTTTCGCAACAAAGAGCATAAGCAGCATTTAGCTACGAGACTATAAGTGCACACTTATAGATAAGCATTAGTATGGACAGCGTGATACAGAACAGTACAAATTTCTACAGTTTATTGCCTGCGGTAATAAAAGAATCTATATAGATATAGATAGAGGAAAATCCTACAGAACAGATTCTACAGAACTTTAACGTGCATTCAAAGGAATTGAAAACTTTAACAATAATTAAGACGATTGCAACATTGTAATTTGTTTTTATATTGACTAAAATGTACAAAATGACACATAATATTGACATTTGAAACTATTATTTATTCCTTTTTTTAAGTATATAAAAGGTCTCTTTTTTATTCCTGTATTAAACTGCACTAGAATTCTCTTTCTCGTTTTCGCCAAATATCAAACATATACTTATTTCACCTTAATTTCTAAAAGTGTATACTAGTTTAACCATAAAAAACAGATTTGTATGTATTAAATTTTACATTCAACCTTTTGTGACACACCTATAATAATTGGAATTTTTCTGCGAAAAGCAGATTATAAGCAGATTATAAGATGGCATTTAAAATCGCTGAAAGATTGAAAGGTTAATTACTATTCATATAAATGTATTAATTATGAAGGATTAAAAGTAAACAATTTATTACTTTATACAAATATTAATTATGATAATATGTATATTAACATAATGTGGCGTAAAATTACTTTTTTATGTTACTTTTCATATATGATACTAATATTTTGAACACGATATTTAATACGTAGTATATTTGTCACTTTTTGAACGCAGTATTATATTTTTTCTTTAACGGATGTGGTCAGAGTAACATGCATTATGCACACAACCGGGCAGTTTACCTTTCATAACGTGACCTTGCCTTGGAACGATTTCTCGGACATAAACACAGTGAAATAGTGTCGCGCAGAAAAGATGCATAAAAGCCCTTTCAGCGTCTTTCATACTTTTCGCGTCAACGTGACAGTTTTAGAGCTTTGGAAAGACGCAGCAATTTAAGGGTTAAGGGCCACAGGAGTGTTGCGTATCAGCGTGAGAAAGTACTCTACACATCGATGGTCCTCAAGGACGTTCCGCGCGAACAATTTCGGAATATATCCATCGGGATCTATCTCTCTCCGGTAGCCACCCTCGATTTAAAAATATTCGAGGCGAGCAGTCGAATCGTCCTCGTGACACTCGGAGAAGCATCGCAAAATGGCAAGCCGTCGTTCCCGTTTCCAGTATTTTCAGTGCCTTTTTGCGACGACAGGAGCAATTTCTGCTCCTTTGCCAAGCGACGTAACGTTTCTAATACAAAACAAGAAAATCCGTGCCATGTTGCACAATAAGTCAGTTGACACAATATTTTTTATTTATTGGAATGATCGGCGCCGTAATATATCGTATATAGTATTTCATGAAAGTATCGTTGGCAAGATAAGACTAGTGTAATTTTTAAATAAAATGACGCTTGTGACTTATGTTACGATTTATTTCCATTTTCATCATATAAAACAGGATTGGGAAAAGATAATGTTTTTTCTTTTAAAGAACAAAACATCATATTTTTAAAATATATTTTTAATGATTCATATATGCTTTAAACAATATCATTAAAAAAACATATTAAAAACATCGATTGAGCATGTTTTAAATAGTTTGAAATATGATTTTTATCGATCCTATATATAAAATATTTTCATTTTATTGACGATACGTTATAGTACGATAAGAAGAATTTGTGTGTGTGTGTGTGTGTGTGTGTGTGTGTTTTCTTTAAAGAGATGCAATGTCGTAATTAGAAAAAATATGTTTGTTCAAGCCTTTTAAAATTTTAAAATAAAAAGAGATTAAATTAGAGAGTTATAATTTGCAAAATAATCTCCTATATTCTCTCTTAATAAATTGATTTTATTACAAACAAATATGTGATAAAATTTACGGTCTTTCTATTTCACGTTCTAACAATGCAATAGGAAATATTTAGAGAATGCTTTTGGTGTGACATTTTTGTAAACAGCGTTTTCAATAATGTAATTGAAATGCTAAAGTAACATTGCTGGTATGTTCACGATTCGGCAACAGATTGGGTACACACTCACGTTCTGGAATGACAACGCCGTTAAATTAATCATGCATTGTCGTCGAAACACGTTAAGGCATAACGAACAGGTGACGTAGCGAATTGAAATTGGCAATTTGAAATTACATCAAATAGCGAATCAAAAGCGAAACGGTTGTTTATTAAATCTATCTTATATTAATTAAAAGTATGAAATAGAAAATCTACAAAAATTTAATTTACCTTTATTATCTAATTTTATTGGATTGAATTTCATCAAATTTAATATACGAGAAAATTATAATT
>NW_017306091.1:1353824-1364151 GCF_001594115.1 Trachymyrmex septentrionalis | reverse complement strand
TATTATCGATAATTCTGTTTTTTATTTTTCTTTATGATTAAGATAAAGAGATTAAGTTTTTCTTAGATCTTTTTTATGATCTATTTTACGACGGTCTCTTACACGGTGTGTGTGTGTGTGTGTGTGTGTGTGTGTGTGTGTGTGTGTGTGTGTGTGTGTGTGTGTTTAATATTTCCAACTTAATAAATTTCTCTAAGATTATTTTACTCGACTTAAACGCTTGATGTAGAACTCGATATAGAGTCTACAAACACAAAAATTTCTGTTTCAACTTATCTCGATAATTTAAGGTTAATTAGTTTCTAAAATAATTTCATTCTGCGAAGCTTCCCGGAGATGTTTTCTTTTAGTAAGAATTAATATATAATTTTTTTTCGGTACAAGACATGACAAATCGATTTTGATTGTTGATTTTAAAATGAAAATTATAACGTAGAGTTTCACTAATTAATAAAGTTAAAACTGCAGCAGTCAGCATTTACTCAATTAATTATTCATTTTTAATTAATTTAGTTTTCTTTTATATGTTGTACGATACATTCAATGCTCGCTTTTCACATCGAGTTAAATCGAGTGTAACAAAAGAGTATGCGCGCCATTTTCGTTCTTATATTGTACTCTACTTAGTAACTTTATCGATTAACCTGTAGGAAGTACGCGCGCGCGCGCGCGCATGTGTGTGTGTGTGTGTGTGTGTAGCGTATACTACACGCAACGTTATTAATTTTTGAAACATCATGTTATGGGTATCTAACGAAACAATATGAGCCACTTTAATGTTTCATACATGAGATGACCGTACATTATTATTTTTATTTTTCACACAACTTTCATTATTTTACTTAAGTATATTAATTTTTTGTCATTATATTCGCTGCATTTCTGGTACACAACAAAAGAACAAGGAAAAAACCTTTGATGCGTGAAAGAACATTTTTTTTTTATATAAAAAAACCTCTCATTTAAAAACAAGGTCAATTTTAAAATTTGAAAAAGATTGACAAAAGTAATATGATTAGTTCAAAGACAAGTTTATTGTATATGTTAAGTATGTGGCACTAATTCCTTGCAACAAGTTTCAACACGATGCACGAATGAGCTTGAAGCGACCGATTAGGAGAATTTAAACAAGAAAAAAGCCGTTCTTTTATAATTGTAATAATATAACGTTAAAATAATAATTGTAATCAAAAGAGAGAGATACAGTAAAATATACCGTCATAATATGGAACTAAAATGTTTCAACGGATTTGACGATTATAGTACGTAACTTTTTCTCTTTATGTATGTATATATTTTTTCTCTAAAATTATTAATCTGGCAAATATTGTATAAGTTTTAATTTAAGATTTTAGAGTTTGAATTGCAATTTCAAATTGCAAAAGTGAAATTTATTTAATTTCGTGAATTTTATAAAATCCCTCTGTACAAATTTAAATCTCGAAGATATATCAGATCGAGGTGTCGATACGTTGGAATAAAAACGGCTACGTAAATAGTTAATTCTGAACATTTGTTACCTAACACACACACACACACACACACATACACACACACGCGCGCGCGCGCGCACACATACAAATAGTACTATATGAGTACATGTATTGATTTCCTCATGTATGCGCGAATCTCTAATCTTTAATATAGTAACGTATGTAATGCGAACCGAGCGAAACGTTGCTGTGTGGCTGATTTAATATCAAAACTTTCGTCTGCGAGATAGCATATTGTATCCCATAGAGTGTTGTTCATTTATCAATACATGTATCTATTTTCGTGTTTCAGAGTTACTAAATTCCCAACAAACACATGCATACACATATATATGTACGTACAGTACAATTCCGCAATAATGCGAAGTCAAATGTGGCTATTGAATATCGATAGGCGTTCCGCGGTTGTGGTCATAAAGGATGATATACTCTAATAAGAAACGAGTTAATGGCCCTACCTAATCGATACACGGATGCATAATATGAAAAAATAACGATATATTCTTGTTAGAAAAAAATTGGAAGCTTTTTTTTTTAAACGTTATTTTCTTTCTCAACCCGTTTGTAATTTTACTAGTTACATTGCTGTATAATATTTTGATTGGATTTTGAAGAAATTGAAATAAATCTGAAATTAATAATATTAATAACTACGATAATATAATAAACAATAGCGGCTTATAACAGATTCATTAGTATACTCTACATGATACATTATTCTTTTTCTGAAAAGATAATGATTTTATATTAATAAATGAATAATATGATATTAATATGAGATATTCCCTTTTGATTGTCACTATATTAACTATTATATATAAATGAGATAATTTCTGACCGACTACGTCATGTGCAAAGTTATATACATATACGTACTACTCATAGGAGTTTGATTAGACTTTATATTCCCTAAGCTGAAAGGCTCAAGACGATGAAAATGGATTTTGAAATAATTGATATAATTATTATCGATGGTCGACACTATTATTTACAGATTATCCACTGACAATCTCTACAAAGTAGCAACCTGAGCAGTAATTTTTACGTAGCGCAATTACGAAGATGGAAATATACGGCCGTATCTAACTTAATAAAATTATTAGGAATTCTTTTCTTTCTACTTAAGTTTCCATTTTTAACGAGAAAGACGGCAATTAACTCCGAGCATTCTGGGTATTGAAACTTCTTTGTGCCCGGGTTAACGTTGGAAGATATTATCACTTCGTTAACTACAATTTGCTGCAGCGTTTGCTCTCGACGATGTTTCTCACTATCGCATTGTTTAGAAGCTATTGAGACTGACAATACGGATTCTATGTCGAGAACCGTCCTTGAATGTGTCAGTGCACGCACATTTTTTCTTTTCTTCTTTGTGATTCTCTCTTCGTTCGTAACTTGAAATTGTAAGAGATATTTTTTTACGACTTTTTTAATGTTGTGTGTTGTCTCTCCGAATTGGTGCGATGCTCCTTTACCCTCCTCTGTCCGATGTAACAAACTGTATCGTACATTCGTCGTGCGGCGTGTGCCTGTATGTATACGTGTGTCCAGTTAATTAATTAATCACTGATCTTTTTCTGTTTCATGCCTCGTTTCACTGTAATGCGATCGGAACCGCAGAGCGCAATTAGAGTAAGTATGAACGACCTCTGTGCGAAATAAAATTGCGACACTTTTAATAAACGATTCATTTTTCTATGCTGCGCTTCATTTATCTCTTCTCTTCTTATCTTCTCTTCCGATTTCTCTTCTCTAACGGATTACACTGCCCACCGGTCGGCGCTACTTTAATTGTGTAAGTAGTTCTACTTCGTCGAAGAAGCTCGTTCAGCTTCTTTTGTCTTGCCCGTCGATGAGCATCGATGACTACGCGACGCTGTTTGTCTTGTCTGTAGTCGGCGTTTGTGTTCACGACAAACTCCACAGTCTCTACTTTTCGAACTACCGTCTTCTATGCCTGTCTGCTACTGTACTGTCAAGTATTTCTCACAGTATACTATTAGTAGTGATAGCGCTTTCTGCTCGAGGATGTCCAGTTCGATCGGTGTTCGCGTACGCGGATCACCACTGGATTTACCTTATTCTTTACTCTGGAACCGCACTGTTATTGTTCGCCTGCACAAATACACACGATACATACGTTAATACACGCCTGCTATCGAATAGATACAAAAGATCTTGTTTACACGGCCAGCGACGTCGGACTAACAGCAACATAAACGTTCGCTGTTAGCATTACATGGATATACAGTTTTTCGATATTTTTTAACGACTTCGAGTCAACATTACTCGATTGTATGTTTTATTAGCTTAGAAAAAAAAAAAAAAAAAGGGAAGACGTTGCATGTACCAATAGAATTAATCGTAACCAGTATCAAATCTCACGTACAATTAGATGAAGTAAAAAAGATGTATAAAAAAAATCTCAAAAAGAATTCGCTATAATGATTCCACACTTTCTATTTTAGGTTTAAGTTAATCTGAGGTGAAATTAATTGCGATAGAGGGACTAAATTTGATTTCCGACGTTGATTTTCCAGACCTGATTTCCCCCATTGCGCGTTAGTCGCTCTTAGACTTAGAATTTTTTTGAATACAAGTTCGCGCATTATGCTATTTATACACGGCAGGTGTTCTGATAAATACGCCGTGAGTACACGCCGCGGCGAAACTTCTGCTACACTATTCTCATAAAACTTAGTTTCGCGAGTGCGCGGTCGCCATTCACTCGAGCTGAATAAGCCTCTCCAGCTGTGCATCCGCTCGGCACCGGTTGAATCCTATACGGTTTCTAGTTACGCGTTGTCGAGCCACGGCTGAAAATAATGTGTCGCAGGCGTTTCCGTTATCGCCCGGTACGATTTACCTATTGTACGCCCTTAATCTTTTGCAAATACGCTTAAATGTCGCGTTTGCTTGCCGCGTTAATTCGAATTACAGGTCCGAAATTCTCCCGTGCGCCGACACAACCGTCCAGACGGTTTATGAAGCGGTATCGAGGCAAATTTGTATGCTCAAGTTTCCTGTTTACCCAGAGTTTATATTGATGAAGCGGGCCGACGTCTTCCGGTAATTATCGTTCATGGTAGTTGTCGAGAATTGGCTGTAATATTGAAACAATATCGAGCAATTACAGCGATGAATCAGAATTTGTAATTATCGATAAAACCGAAATTTTGAACACAAAGTCGTATTTTTAAATACGAGAATGTCTGCGATATAAAATTTTGTAATATTTGTACGAGTAGTATTATCCCATTTCTGTTATATTATGTTTTTAATGTTAGACCTTTAGCCATTTTAAAACTAAATTGGGAATTGTTATGTCTCTTTTTGATCTTTTAATATTATTAATATTATATTTTTAATATTTTGGAATATTCCATCAGATTGAAAATAATAACGCGGGAATAATTATCAAAATTAATTAGTATACGATTTGTTTGATTTTATTACTGAACGTGACAATTACGCGAATATGTATTTTAATTAAATATGCAAAACGAGATGAGAAAATTAGTTTTTATAGGAATTTTATTATGTTTCAATATTTTTTAATTTTTGATATTTCTTTTATTCAATTTCTCGTAAATCCAATACGTGTATCATCTTACCGAACTCATTCTATATCGGAAAATAAAACGCCGACAGAACATTAATTTTCATAGAAATCTATTTAACACTCGACAGGTATTACCCAACGATATAGAGCGAGTTAACAAGTATTTCGCCAATATTAGGAAAATTTTCGCAGTTTATTTAAACATATTTTCCGCTGAAATGTAGTTCTTTTTTCGCAGTTACCTATAACATTTAGGGAAATGTGAAACCAATCTTGCGCGAAGTTGAATTTTTTTAATCAATCGTTTTTGATACGCCACGGCGACGACGGTCATCTAAATTTATGCCGGCTGTTATCGTAGGTGTTGCACGATGTACTTCCCTATATATCGGGGATGGTCTTCGTTCACGCGAATTTTTTTTTCCTCATTCTTATTTATGAGTTATGAATAGAGAATCGCGGTAAATAAGGGAGCTCGCCGATCCGGTAAAATATATCTGCTGTGCATGAGAGCTTTAATCGGATAAAAAGAATTTATGCGAATGTGTATTTTTCCCTTTCATATACGAGCGAGAGATAGATGTTACTGCTCAATGACGTGATTGATTTCTGCGAGTACATAAAAAGCACGGGACTGCATTTTTGCATTTTGTACGAACAACATGGATATCGGTTACGTCGACAAATGATGTAATAGATTTACAGATTATTTAAGTATGTGTATCTGCACAAATTGGAGCTTATATAGAAAAGCATGCGAACGCTACGGGTATAACAAATTTAGTTGGTATAATATTAACGAATGTACAACGCATTTGTTACATCATCGACTAATTAGCAGAATAGTTTTTACCCATTTCATCTCGGAATTTGATATACAACTTATATCAATATACCTATATATTAACTTGCATAGGTACGTATCAATACGTAGTTATTCTTCAATGTCTTGCGTGATTTATACATTCACGGAGCTTGAGCGCACCTTACATACAACCTGTACAACATACTTCGATCTGTATACTTATCTAATAAGAGCATCTTCATATTACTAGATGACGTAATTACCTTTTTTTTTTGTTTCGTCAGACTTGCGATTATTCTTTTTTTACCCTCTTGTAGAACAGACAAGATTATTAGTTCCGTACCGAGCATTCTAAGCCTGCATACTCGCATCGATTTGTTTTCCCTGTTCTTTTTTTCTTTCTTTTTTTTTATAATGTTCATGCAGTAAATTAATTTTTTTCCCTGCCGTGGCTTCAGCCGTTTCTGCACAATTATGGACGCTCCGCAGTTGCAACTGGTAAACAGCAACTATTAATAAGCCGATGACATGCTGGAAGCGTATCGGCTTGCGTGCCTGCGAGAGAATGCTGTCTCGATTAGCAGCATAGTGTGCTCGCAGTAGATGCGACACAGTAGTCGGAGCGATAAGATTTATCTAGATCCTAGGTCGCCTATTATGCCTAACGGTACGTTACAGAAATGTATCGTTGATTGTATGTACGCCACTGTTGATAAGCCTGTGCATGCATCGCAGGGGGAGGAGGGAGCCAACGAGAAACCCCATTCCCCCTAATTGTCAGCAAATTTCGAATCAATCGAGGTGTTTCTAAAACGTTAACTCCGCTATAATGACAATATTTATCTTGTTAGACTTTCATATTAATTTAACATTGTATGTAAAATAAAACTTACGGCGGATAATTGTCAGAATCGATTGTGGGCGACAGATTTAATTGTATAAACGTGCAGCTCGCATAGGTCGAAATTGTACAATCGCGCAATTTCCACGTTTCGTAATTCTGGATTAATCAATTGGATATTTGATTAAATATTTAATATTCTCACAAAGTATATGAAATTATAATACAAGTAATACAACGTAATAAAACAAATCATGGTGTGTACGAAAGCTGAAATATCTGTTTGTTTGAGATTAGATCGAGATGTCTTAAAAGGAGTTTTGTAAGAAAAAAAGAAACGAAAAATAATGTAAGACAAATATGAAAGACTCTGACTCTTTCTAGTAATTACGTAAAAAATGATACAGTAAAGACAAACTACGTTCAAAATTATAAGACATCAGATTTTTATGTAATTTTATATTTTTTTTAGAAAGCAGGTTGGAAAGTAACAAAAATAGAAATTTCATTAAAATGCATATATATTTTTGCATATATATTTGTGTAAATTTGCATATTTTGTGTAAAAAATATCTGCGTAAAAATTCGATATCTAATTATAAACCTTTTTGGTGACAATAATTAGACTTTGAAGACTAATAAAACGAGTAAACATTGTCAAATGTCGCTTCAGTATCTCTTCAACGCTGTCCCAGGAGATCCTGCGATGACACTACTCTGTTTAAAAGTGATAGAGGAGACGGGAAGAGGAAAAAAGAAAAAAATTGTCACATCGGAAGTGAATGCGCGCGTGGATGATGTAATCCGATGAATTCGCGTCTTTTTTTTTTCAGGACGACCGGTAGTCCCTCTAGCAAATCTCCGGCAGGTGCTAGCGGCGGTCCCGCGAGCGGTGTAGCAGGAGCAACAGCGGCACCAGGAAGCGGCGCCAGCAATGCCGGAAGCGTGGAACCCCGTACACCAACCGCCGGGCCACAAAACAAACAACTGCAGAATGTCAAAGGAGAACATCCCTCGGTAAGCCCTCTAAAGTTCATCTTGATTTTCGACGCGGTGACGCGGATATCATAATAAACGAGATAATCTCGAAGACCATCGCAAATCTCGTACAATCTATAATATATTTGCCACCTCAGAATTCGGAATGAAATTCTAATTGTACCTTTATATATATCGTGTATTATAATATATGCCGTATATATGTATTTTTATTATATATATTTCATGTAATTTTTAAATTTTTTTGTGTGGAAAATGTGCTTTATATTATACGATACAAGACCTTGTCTCAAATTTTAATGTGAGTTATACGTAACAAAGTTCAAAAATTTCTGGTTCAAGGATATAAAAAAGGTTATAAACTAAAATAACTATTTAAAAATTTTTTGACATAATTTTTATTTCAATAGATTTTTTAGAACGATGAATTCATTTTTCTACATTTTCAAAAAATATTTAAAATTTTTGTCCTTAAAATAGTTTAACATTGCGGAGATTACTTCTTCATCATTATTTTATAGTCTCTCTCTAGTAGTTATTTTTTTATTTAAAAAAATTGAAATTTAATTCTCATGGAAAAAATTTATTAGTGATAAAAAAGGTACAGAAAAATTTACTCATCGTTCTGAAAAATGTGTTGAAGTAAAACGTGATCATATTGAAAAATAAAAATGCTTTATTTTATTACTTTTTATATCTTTGGGCTAGAAATTTTTAGATTTTAATTTATATAGATTTTAATTTAAACATAGATTATAATTATCTAAAATATATGAAGGACTATTATTTTTCAAAGCTAGAACAGTAATCATTAAAATGCAATTGCTATTAACTCTGTATATAATTGAAGATTGTCACGATGTTGCGTTCTAAAAGTAAAATTGAGACTAATTGCAATAACGTATATAAGTATGACATAATTTTAACGTAGAAACTGATCTGTAATTACAACAAAATGTATTTACGTTCTTGCGATGTAATTAAGTTGTGCACGCTGCAGCTTGATACAGAGACAGTAAATTTTCACGTGTTGAAGACAAACGTGATATTTAACGACAGTTAATTCTTTCTGTTTCAGACCTTTTTCTTGTAATACGATTTTAAGAAGATTACATTTTAGTACAAATTATCTCTCTTTCTCTTTTTTTCTCTAACTGTACGTATTCTTCTTAACAAAATATATTGTATTTTGATAAGAGATTCCGAGAATCTTTTACGAAATTGAAAGGAAGCGATAGTAATAATAGCTTCGGCAATCTGTGTGTTTCAGAAAGCGTTTCTACAGAGCAGGTCCATCTCCTTGGTCGACATGTACATTGATAATTCGGAACCGAGCGAGAATGTTGGCCAGATCCACTTCAGTCTCGAGTACGATTTCCAAAACAGCACGCTCATTCTGCGCATCATACAGGTCAGTCGAAGTTTCGTACATGGATGCTCCTTCCGGGAACTTAGCTCTTTGAAACATGCTTGCTAGCTGTTTGCTTCGATATCGCCGTGTTTGCGTGTGACGCACTCGTCGATCGCTACATTCCATTCCAGTAGGGAGCGTAATAATACATCATCATGCCGATGCAATTTTATATAAAATACAAAGAGACGTAATATATAACGTGGTAACATCAAAAAGTTTAAGTTTTTCAGTTTAAGAATAGAAAAAAGCTGATAAAATGAAACATTTCATTTATATATATAAAATTTAATATAAGCATCCTTTTATCTGTATCCATTTTTCTGTATCATTAAAAAAAATATTGTAAATGAATTTTTCTTTTTAAAACGCTTTATAACGCTCTGTAGATATCATTTTATCACTGATAAATTTATTTCCATGCAAATCGGATTTCAATTTTGAAAATTATTTTTTATTATCAAAACTATTTTATTCTCACAATTGAAGTTCGATTTACGTGGAAAAAAAAATTTACTAGTGATGGAGAAGTAATCTCCGCAGTGTTGAATCATTTTAAGGACAAAATTCAGAATATTTTTTTAGCAGTATAAAAAATTTAGTTATCCTAAAAAACGTATTGAAATAAAAAGTGATTACGTGAAGAAATAAAAATGGTTATTTCTTACTTTATTATCTTTTTTATATTCTCGGATTGCAAACTTTTTGAACCTACTACGTAAATATTAATAAAATCGAAATTTGATAAATTCTTATTGCCGTTACGGGTAAATCGATCGTTTACCCCGATTGATGACGTCCGCATTGAGAATTCGGAAATTACGGAACAAAAATATTTAGAAATAAAATATAAAGTGACTTTCTCGAGCCACTCCGCGTATAACTGTGTGTTACGTAAACAAATTACGTAAACAAATTGATATGCGCATTTCTGTCGTTGTCGACGGTTTGTGTTCCGGCACAGGCAGTGGAAACGTAAAACCGGGATGTAGATGGGCCCATTAGCTTGATTTTTGGTTTTACTATGCCACGGCCACGTCGATAAGGGCCGTTATAAATCGTCAACACGGGACACGCGTTGCCACGCCGAAAAATATATCTGTACGTGCGCGAAAATATGTATCCTGGTAAACTGGGACGTCATACATTACTCCCTGTTACAGTGCGACAGAGGGAGAGGGGGGACTTTTGAAACTCGTCGACAATCTCGGGGGGG
>NW_017306091.1:1327298-1353724 GCF_001594115.1 Trachymyrmex septentrionalis | reverse complement strand
GGGGGGGTGGTGGAGGAGGAGAGGAGGGGGGAGGGGAGAAGCGAAATGTTCAACGGGACGGGGACTTTTGTTGTAAACAAACGCATAAATTCTTTCCAAACGCTGAACCGTTTTCGCCTCGCGCGATTTAATCCGACATTAAGCGAAACACTCGGGCATCGTTTTCTTTGTTTTCCTCGGTGAAAATTATCGTGCCAAGATCTCGGTAGGTGGAGAATCTTACTAAGTACAAAGTGCATCGTTTATATGATCACATCGATACGCATTGGTGCACACAAATTTTATGTTAATACGTTGTCTGAAGAGAGAGCTTCAACATGTAATTACTTTTCATTCCGTAGAGACATGTGAAATTACATTATTATTACGAAAATGTAATATTAATTTCTTCGTGCCAGGATACAACTATATGCCACTTTTAATGAAAAAAAATTATAATGAAAGTGCGCGTAGCATTATCGCGCAGTTTATCAAAGAAGTGTGCCGGTAAAAATTTTATTTCTCATTCAATTTGCATCCGACCTCTTTTCTTTAACGAATATTTAATCAATTGTTGAATTATTTAATAAAGTACTTTGATGTATTACAATTTGTTTTTTATTATATGTATTTCTAATAGCGCGTCAAATTACGTCTGTAAAATTATTAAAAATGTGACTGTTTTTATTTTCCACATTATCTCGTTAATTCTGCGAAATTTGACGCGAGCACGACGTGATTTTCACGAGGTATATCTCTGTTTTTCCAGACTGTTCAGTTAATTTCGTCCAAAATGTATTTTTTTGTGGCTAATGCGCATCATAAATGACCCGGAATGTGCCTGCGATGAAAGCGGAAACATGCTTTCGACCTTAAAAATTCGTATTTTTGCGAGCTCCCTCGTGTCTTTGGTAGCGTGAAAATTTGTCGCGACACCTCGAAATGTTCAGCCAAGCGTTCACCAAAGACATCGCGTTTATTCCATTCACGTTCAATATCTTCGTAATTTATAAACTCGAAGGTAGAAATTTCACGTATAGAAATACTCGTGTAAAGCATGTGTCATGAAGTTACAAACGTATATGTATAGTTCGAAATTTTGTCAATTTGTGAGAAATCGACTTTTCCTTAGCGGAAATTTAACCGAGCTCTATCTTTCCTCTAACATCTTTTAATTTTCGTTTCAATTATCAACATCAAATAATATTTTACATATCAGAATTTCACATTTCGATTAGGTACGTAAAACTTGGAATTAAATAAAGATTAACGCGATTTAATCGGCAAAATGTAATTTATCTTTAATGGTTCGTAAATAAAAAAGAACACCTTCGCGCAATCACGTTTGCGCGGGAATTTCTTTTCTTAGATGGGCATTTTTTTTGAACTTCCATGTCGTAATCTCGAAGTTTGTTTGTAAAGTTTTGCGATACTTTAAATCGCACGGAATCGTTCTTCGCGAGAAATTTGAGTCGGCATAATGACGTTATGGAGTTCCGAGAAACGGTCTGACAGCCAAATGAAGAATGACCGTCCACCTCTGGCATGAATGTCTTCAAGGCCACGAGCGACTTTTTAAACGAGCCATTGCGAAAAGTTGGAAAGGGAGCACTTTCAGGCACTTTCTGACTTATTTTTCAAAACACAGGCGGCCATCAAGGTCGTTAAAGGCGGTTATTGATTTTGTTTCCCGTCTATGTAGCTTCCATTAACAGAGTATCGACTGTGCTGCGCACACACAAGGGCTGCTCACGTGCTCACAATCTGTCTCAGGACGATACTTATAGTTCTATCATACAGAGACTGTTGCGCGTACACCGTGAATTCTCTTACGCATACAAATTTGAGAAACTTAGATGAGAGCTTTGTAAGATGCAAACGGAAACAAAGACGTATATCTCCTTCGGTAGACAAATGCGTATGTTCTATAACATTTTGAACGAAATAGTAGCTATGCATATAAATATGAATAAAGCCGCGGATTTCAACGCCGTACGTACATGCACATTTTCATTTTGACGTTACGCTACGTATACGGAATAAAATGTTCTTTTTTTTTTTATTTTGAAATATTGCGAGTCGTATTACTCAAAGTGGATCAAATGTCATCACTTTCCTGTCTCCTTTTCATATCTTTTTAAAGATACCATTTTTCGCGTGTCCCTTCTTCTTCTGTTCGTTCGCTCGTAAGTCTGAAAGAATTTTGGCCACTTTATACCGTTATAGGTGGATATAATTGAGTGGAAGATTCAGCTTTGTTTATAACATTATGCAGGCTCCGCGCGTTGTACGTATAGAGAGTTGTATGTATGGAGAGATTTACATCGAACTTCACTTTCCGTAAGAGGACTTATCGCGGAAGTACATGAAAATGTATATATTCCACGTAATCGTGGGAAGCTTAAGGGACCATAGAAAGTTCTTTGTTCTTTAACCCTCCGTGAACCAGGTGGAAAATCAACATGGATCATATGTGGATATATCTCATGTGGCTATATACTTCATCATAAATGTACTTTAATTTAGCATGGTAACAAATCGATAAGTATGCATTCTCCAGTTGCACGAAATCGGCGAAACATGCGTGGTACTGTTTAAGAAGTTATAAAAATTCATCTTGTTAAGGTATGTCACCCCCCACCTGATTCGTGGAGGATTCAAAATTCCGCCCTCACCCTTTCTACACTGATATCCTTTACTGATTTTCTTTAGGGTAAAGATCTGCCGGCGAAGGACTTGTCAGGCACTTCCGATCCATACGTACGTGTAACGCTGCTACCGGATAAGAAACACCGACTCGAGACAAAAATCAAAAGGCGCACGTTGAATCCGAGATGGAACGAGACGTTCTATTTCGAAGGTAAGCGCACGTGTTCGTGCAATACTTCTCGCATTGGTCCGCTAACTTATTCCCAAAGGTAAACGCGGGGAAAGGAATAAATGCAAAGCAATTTTAGTTCGTGCAGTGCGGTTGGTATAAGATAGCGACATTGTACTTGATTGCGTCAAATCGGTTTAAGGAGAGAAACCGCAGGGTATTGTAACAATCTGAAAATAACAAAGCAATCTGATACAATCTTCTACTTAAGATTAGATCTGCGAGATAAAAATTGGAATACGTGTAAATTTCTTTTTTTTGCATCTAATTTTTCTTCGTGGATGAGGAATTACGTCGAAATATTAGTTCACCGCCAACGCAATATTTTCATAGTACAAAAGAGATGGACTGCTTACAAATTATAAAAAAAGAGAAACATTTGTGTAAATAAAATGTAATTAAATTTGGATCAGTCAACAAATTTATCGTGATATAGCAAAGTATACATATTTATGTGTCGATTCTCTTCTCAGGTTTTCCCATACAGAAGCTGCAGAGCAGGGTATTACATCTACACGTCTTCGACTATGATCGATTCTCGAGGGATGACTCCATAGGGGAAATGTTTCTGCCGCTTTGTCAGGTAATTTAGTGAGACGTGCCTGCTCGCAATTTCTGCGGTTTAATTATTACACGCGGTAGATGCGGATTAAGAAGGGATTCGCATGCTATGGCAATAGGTTGCACAACGGATAAGTAGAACCTGACGTGTTGCACATATCGCGTCTCTCGTTTTGCATCTATCGGCTTTCGAACCCTTATCTTATAATTATGATCTGCCATCGTGGAATTATCGTTTAAAGAACAAATCCATCATCGTAGAATTGTTATTCGAACGAATTGACCACTGCATTAACTGTTTCAGACAAAAACTTCCAAGATCCGAAAAATGCATTATTCGAATTTTTAACAATTATTAACAAAATAGTAACCAAATAGTAAAACAATCAGTTTATCATAAAATAAAGTAAAATTACAAGTTGGATATTTGTAATATTTGTAATAATATTCTCGAATAATTATGTTTAAAGAAACACTAATTAGATATAGCCATCGAATATACGCATACAGATATGTATTTAAATGAGCATTAAATGGCTATTATAATAAAAGCATTATTAAATGTAAATAACGATTAAAATAACAATTTTTATTTTAAAATATTTCATATTTACATACTGCAATGCAGCAGAAAAGTATCTTATTTATTCGAATATTGAATATTCGTTTATGTGTATTAAAATGTATTCTTAAACATTTTATATATAATATCAAATTTATAAAAACAACAAATTTTTTTTTAAATTATATATATAAATTTGTTTGTGAAGTTTATTAAAAAAATAGAATTTCGTCTGCTATATATTAAATTCTTGAAAATATTTTGAAAAATCGGCCGAATTTTTAACGAATATTTTTTTACGTTAAACAGAAATAATTTTTAATTTATTAATTGTGTCGGAGGACCATATGGCAATATACACACATAACAATATATAATTCTTGCTTGATATCAATATTACCGAAGATCTATCGAATAGTGGATTAATCTCCGCGCACAATAACACCGGGGGACATGCGCGCGTGATAATTCTATCCTATGCACACATTCATTTCCCAGGAGCAATTCATGATATATGCCAGCGTTAGCGAATGGGTCGTTGCACAAATCTCACGCACTGCCGTCGCATAGTATATGTATATATAAAGATTAATATTACACAGAATATTTTATTGTCATAATAACGTCATAATAAAATAATTTGTTAATAGTAATAACAATAGTAATAATATGTTATAATCTGGGGCAAATAATTTTTTTTTGTTTTAAATAACGGTTATTCTGACCGTAAGAGCGAATTCCAAATGATCAATTTGTATCATGCGAAGCGTGACATATTCATGTAATTCGGGATATATTTATGCTGTAAAAATTTTGCATTTGTAATTTGCAACATATGATATCAATTAACTATTATGTCCGCACGTGATCATTTCGAGCAGAATACTAATTATCTCGCGTTCGCTGTACACCCTAATAACAGACAAACGTGACGAACGTATTAATGATAATATGGCAAATGCTCTCCTAAAGAGTATAATGTTTAATAAAGATATGCAGAGAGTGAGAAAGAAAGACAGAGAGGAGCACATGTGCATGGAGAACTTTTCGTTTCTGTTTTGATTTCATTATTTCTGAATATGTTCGTGATTCTGCACGTTGTTTAGCTATGGAATTAATGAAAATTAGTTAAAGTTTGTTAATACTCGCATATATAATAGAGAAATTCTTGTTATAATCCTTCCTATCTTTATCTTAAATTCTATATTTGAAATTTGGTTTGTTAATTAGTTCGACAATTGTTACGCAACTTTAATTATTAGCAATATCTCGCGGGTTTCTTTGTTGTAGGTCGATCTATCCGAGAAACCATCGTTTTGGAAAGCTCTTAAGCCGCCGGCTAAAGATAAATGTGGAGAACTCTTGTGCTCGCTGTGCTATCATCCGAGTAATTCCATATTGACGTTGACTCTCTTGAAGGCGAGGAATCTCAAAGCTAAGGATATTAACGGAAAATCAGGTAATGTTACGTTTATCATATTGTTCGTGAATTCTCTGGTATTATGATAAACTAAGGCACTCGATGAACATTTTTGAAGAATTTACATAAATTATGCATTTTGAAACATAAACACATTTAAAAAAAAAAATATGTAAAACATATTTTCGGCTGTGTGTATTAATAATATTTTTTGAATCAAATTGTATCATAACGTTGCTTGCACAACGACGCGTTACTATTACATTTTTCTGTCGAAAGAATGAGAAACCGCATGGGTAATTAAATATTTACAATTCTAGATCCGTACGTCAAGGTATGGCTACAATTTGGTGACAAAAGGATCGAGAAACGCAAGACTCCTATTTTCAAATGCACCTTGAATCCTGTATTTAACGAGGTATTCTCCTTTAATGTACCTTGGGAGAAAATCAGAGAATGCTCTTTGGATGTAATGGTGATGGATTTCGACAACATTGGACGAAACGAATTGATCGGTCGGATTCAGCTCGCAGGTATCTTAAACTTTTCAATACGTATTTCTAAATACAATACTTCTGTGCCTCAATTCTATTGATTTATATTTAAAGTAATGAATTGTTAAGACTCTGAAACTTTTTAATTATAATTGATGGAAATAGTTAAAAATAATACGTTTCAAAATATCTAGTTTTCTGTTTGATTTTGCTATTTCTGAATATCACATGTATGTGAGAATAGAATTTGGACATAATAATATTTTATTGTTTTTTCATGATTATCATTAGTTTTTTAAAAGAGAGTGTCAGGCTAATTGAGTTACATAGCACACACTTATGACATATCACACGTTTGGATTGACCTGAACTATCCAGAATTTTAGTAGTTACATTTTGTCTGAAAAAATGTTTAATGTTTGAAATTCGAAGTTCTTTTTACGCTAAAGTAACGTTCCAGTACGTAGTCAAATAACCGTTGTAATTAAACGTCATAGAAACAAATAGCAGATTGAAATTGGAGTCTGGTATATAATGTACGGTGTAACTTCCTTTGCAGGAAAAAATGGAAGTGGCGCGAGCGAAACGAAACATTGGCAGGACATGATCACAAAGCCAAGGCAGACCATCGTGCAGTGGCATCGCTTGAAGCCCGAGTAAAGGACACGCTTATCCTGATCGACGATAAATGATATTCTGTCGGACAGGTTTCTCCCCCCTCCTGGGATGCGTCACCCGTCAAAGTTACGTTAACGAAATTACTCTTTTTTTCTTCTCTTTTGCTCGACATCCTTCATCCGATCGCAACCGATCTCGACGAGAGTACCCGTATCCATCAACGACTGTACAATATCCTTCTTCGCATCGCGCGGAATGCTCTTAGCGACGCTGGTCGTCGGGGAGCAGTGCCGATTACGTGTTAATCACGATTAGGAATCCGAGACGTTCTCGTTATCACCTGTTATTGAGCTATCATTGCGTATTAACGAGCAACGTACGTGGTGAATTATCGTTATTACTAGTAGCGAATCTGTCAAGCGTTTCGAGCAGAAATTAATAGTCGCATCGACGGCGGCCGCATCCGCAAGAGGAGGGACACAGCAAATGGCTACGGGCTGAAGATTCAGTCTTTCGTTGTAACGAAATCGGGCAGCCTCTCCGGGCACCATCAGGTGCCATTCCTCTTATTTTCTCAACCTCTTCTTCTCCATCCCTCCCTCCCATTTTCTTATCCGTGTCCGCCTCATTACCGCCCGGTGCGGTGTTTGACACGGGATCTGCGATATTATACCGCAGGTAAAATTGATCGTTCTTTCCAGGACGAACTACCGAGCATTTTGCTCGTCAGTTTAAATATCCTGTAGGCGTTTTGCCGGGCTTTTATATTGTTTGAGTCTACGCGCGCTCGAGAACACGTCGGAATTGGAAATATTAAAATCAAAGGAGCAAGTAAATGAACAAGATATGCATTACGTTCTTCTACAAAGGAAGAGTGATATTTTTATGGATAAAAATTCGCGTTATTACCATAGCGATGTCCGTTTAGCAATGTAACACTTCTTGTTGAAACTCATGGATCGAGAATCTGCGTACAGCACGAAATTTTGCTACTGCGACAATTGACTCGAAGTTAAAGGCGAATCAAACAATGATCGACACATTACGTATCGTTTTCTTTTACTTGCTCCTTCAACTGTCTAATTAGAAGAGATTATCTCAAGAGAATGGAATCTGAACTGTAAAGCCGACGAGCTTTCTTAAACAATGAATACCACGTCAGTGTAATGACGGGGTTACAAATTGCATTCAAGACGTTTATATTTCTATTAAACGTTATTATTATGTATTAAGATATATTGCGTGAACCAGGATCTGTCGATATCGCGAGATTTATTGTTTATATAACCGGATTTTGATCGTTATAGGAGTTAAAAATTTCATACAAACATGCTACAAATAACAATAAACGAATCTGCACGTCTGCTTTATTTAAATATAATTTGCTCGCACTTTTGCATCTGTATTTTCAAAATTACATCTACAAAAAATTTCTTGTAAGTTTGCCCTTTCTCAAGGTTATTTCAATGAAATTTCCTAATGATGTATTTTTAAGTATCATCATCTTTTAAAAAAAATTACAGCCAAAATTATGTCCATAAATAAATTAGGAAAATTTTAAATTATTTTCTAAATTTGATTGTTTTAAATGGCTTTCTAAAGCGATTTTAATTTAGCAATACGTAACATTTTGAAACACTTAGTCATCTTGATTTGTATAAATGCAAACATTTATGCAAGTTTCATAACCTTTTCAGCGCTATTTTAAATTTGTATATTTTAGCTTTGACATTTCAAAGATTGTTATAGTTTTTAAAAAATGTTTATTCCATTTAAAGTTTTGAATCCAAATGTCATTTTTTATCTCTTTAAAAGTAAAGTTATATTTAATTTTTCAATGTAAAACATTTTGTTTTTAACAGTTTAAGATGTTTAAAAGTTATACGCATTTAGATGTAATGTTTTTATATATTTTCCAAAACTTAAAAGAATTAAAGAATTAAAAAATTAAATTTTTTGTTTTTTATATAATATTAATTATTTTTATTAAATAATTTCGTGAATCGTTACTTAAATATAAGTTTGTTGTGATTGTACTTAAAAGATGTTTGAGATAAAATCGTTTTTGCTATTGTATCGAGACCTATATCTAATGTGGTTTTTAGAATTACTTTGCTAACAAAGTTTTGAAACTGAACGTAACCCTATCGGAATAACCTTGTTTACTATAGTTGTATACAAGCGATCACTTTTAGGGACAATCCGATTTTAGTGGATTTTAGGAGTTAAAACTTTGACTTCAGATTACTTTGATTTTACGTCCGATTTTTCTTTTGCCATTTCCCATGGAAGTACGTGATTAATTTCGATGTATACGTGCAATTGTTAAAATAGCGCCAAATCCGTAGAGAACTCGGATCTGGCAAAAAATTCAGAATACTACAGTAGTTTCCAACGTTGATGTTTGTGATGTAGGATGCTTCGAGAATGCGCGAAGAAAAATGAGTAAAATAATAACTCTGTTATTATCAAAGCGCGTCCCTTCAAATAGGGGCGAAACGTTTCGAAATAGTTCATAGGAGACAAGCGATACCCTTGTAGGGATGGGCATTAATTAGCTAATCAGTTTTGCTGGCTGTCATTTTAATTATAAAGTACATTTGAAACACGCAAAAATTTAAAAAAGTGTGAAAAAAAGATCTGATTTGAAAGTATAAGGAATAAAATAAAAGAATTGAAAGATGAATAGGTTAAAAAAACAACTAACTGTTCATAACTTTTATGTAAATATTTCGTGTTTACAAATTTTAGAATTTCGCTCAACTGGAACAATAGTTGAGCAACAACTAAATACATGCGGTATGTACGTACCACACTAGATTCAACGTATTAATTCGATTACTTTTGAGTTGCTATTGACTGTGCGATAGTTCATTCAATATGTGGAGTTTGAGGAGTTATTTCCGTGGAACGTCAATATCCCAGTACTAGCACGGTGGTACAATTGAGAAAAATAATGTGTCAGCATCTGTCTTATTAAGAATAACTAAAAAATCAGTTTGTCGGTACGATTGATCGATCTCGCCCGTCCCTACCTCCTCTTGTTAGTTACGCTTTTGCGTTGCTCGCGATTATCTGGGTAACACACGAATTTCCTATTCGCGCGACTCCTGATTATTACTAAAAAGTCCGGTAAGGGAGAAATATTTTTGACGGCACTTTTGTATTGATAAAGTCAGGGCGATTCTTTGGAAGTATTCACGCACCGAAGTGCGACCGGTGTACCTCACATCGGGGGGAGAATGGAAATACTGTTACGTTATACCTGATAGTCTGCTGTTGTTAACAATAATATAGAAACACGAGTCAAATTCACGCGCGAATTTGCTCGGTACACTCGGAGAGTGTGCGCCGTTAATCTAAAAAAAAAAAAAAGAAAAAAGAAAAAGAAAAAAGTAAAAAAGGACGAACGATCCATGTTGTGTTTAAACCAAGTTTAGCGTTGAGCGTCGCTTGCGTCCGGAAAGTTAATCGACGGAAAGTATCTGTCGTTAGCGCGATTTACTGCAGAGAGTCAATCGAACGAAATTGCTGTTTGTCGGGGATAACAATGTTGAATGATTGATATAACAGTAAGGACTTCACTTCCTTTAGAAAAATGGAAGGAAAGCAGCTCAATCTGTTTCCATGTTCTCTTAACACTTTTAGTTATCTGTTTCCCACGAGTTCTAGTCGCGACGACAACGCCAGCTAATGCTGGACGATAACGTAAACTCGCAAACTCGTATACATATCGCAACCGACATAGTGCTACGAAGACTTTCTTTCGGAAAGCTTTCCGAGTGCGAGTGACGCTTTACAATTAGTGACGTTCCCTTGCATATGATGAACGATCGGCGGGATACCGCAGATATCAGGATATCGTGAGATAGCCGTTGAGAGCCGACAGCATGTTTCTTTTTTATGTGTACATTTGGCGTGATGAGATGGAGAGAAAGAGAGAGAGAGAGAGAGAGAGAGAGAGAGAGAGAGAGAGAGAGAAAGAAAGAGAAAAAGCATCATTATTAAAGAATTCACCTATACTCCTCCCCCCAGATTAATCCCATTCTCACCTCATCCGTGCCCCATTTCCGCACCTTCCTTTTGCAATCGTGACAGATATATCCCGGAAATATTTTTACATTTTAAGCGTTACATTTGGATCGAAGGTGTTGCCGATTTTTCGTAATTACAATAGTCTTCTACCGCGCATGCGGAAGAGAGAGGATATCGTAGAGATTAGTAAAACACGGAGCGAGTATAAAATAGCTATTATATGTATATTGTATATGTGTATATTGTGTATATCGTGTATACATATATATATGTATACATATATGCATATACATATATGTACACGCAACATGTGAGTAAATGGTTATATTGGTATATTATTATGCGGAAGTATCGAGTAGCACAAGGATTAGATTAATATTTGTATGTCGTAGCCTGTATACATTGTATATAAGATACAGAGTGTTTCCCGGTTTAAGTATCACGTTAAAATGATGGTATATATATTATAAGCATGAATACTTCGAAGTTCGTTACCGTGAGAATATTTAGCGGAGTCTCCCTTTTCCCTTCTACCGTTAAATATCATAGGATCGTTTCTAGCGTTTTCGCGTGTTACACAGGGTGTTAAAAAAAAAACGTAAAAGATACAATTCTCTTTTTCTCAGTTGCCCTCGGTACATGTACTTCGAAGTCGTTTTCTTTATATCTTTTGTTATGCTTGAGGTAGATTTTTCACCTTAGTCTTATGTGAATTCGGCGGCAAAATGTATCTATCTGTCGTCATATACAATATCTTTTATATTATTTGCTTTTTTTCTCGGATTCGGTTATAATTCACCTGGCTTCTCTATTTCAATGAGAACATAATAAATGGGACTATTTAATTAAATCATTTTTGTGTCATTTGTATGTCTTTGAAAATAACAGTTTTTCTGGCCATTTCTTGAATGATCATAATATATGAAAATATAACAAGGTGCCAAAAGAATATGTAACACATAAGATCACTCTTTAGTCACGTCATGCATATATGTTTTAACAGAGGCAAAAGAATAATTATGCGTAACGCGATTCGATTAAAGGAATAAGATGTACTTATATTTCGATCTTTTGTACACGAATAACCCACGATGTAGAATAGAATAATTATCTGCACGTAGCGAGGCGACGATAACTCTGACGTATGTTCGATGTTCCTGAAATAAATTTGCATTCTCGCTTGAGCATTGTTCTTCGTTCAATTTTTTTTTTCTATGGATGTATATATTTTTTTGAGCTGTAATATGAATATTTGTTGTACTCGAGGTACGGACGCGCAGATGATGATAAAAATTTGCCTAATATTTCTATATTGAGATCTGTTATAATTCAATAAACTTTAATCTGGTTTAAAAGTTAAATCCGACCGTACTTTTGCTTCGAGTAACTTGGTTTGGAATAGAATCGATTTATTGGAAGTTAAATATCTTAATTAATCGATTTTGCATCGACAAGTCATTCGCGTGACAGTCTCGTATTAGTGGAAAAAAAATTCATCGCTTCTCCAAAGTGTCCGACTGTTTACAAATCGAATAGTTCGGATTCGATGGAGACGCAACCGCTGCTAAACTCGTGAAATATCATTTAAGAAATCGCCAAAAATTATTAATGCAAAAATGCCAATCCTACATTCTATATCCCTCAATTGATAATTTTTGTTTCTTGAACTTTTTGCAGGATCATAACTCAATTTTCGCGGCGACTCATTTGCAATTTTCTCATTGTTCTGTTCAACGTTTCAATAATTTGTCATATTTCTTGATAGTCTTTGACTTCTTGATAATCTTTGATTTCTTTTTCATCGCCCGATCTTTACACTACCATGGTTTTAACGTTTGTTATAGACTGGGTTGAACGTGTAATATTTAAGTACTTAGTGTAAAGCGAAATGTCGTGTGTGTTAGGCATACTAATCCGTATCGTGATACATATATGTCGAAGCGTAGTCATAGTATACAATAGAGTTGATGATGAAAGGGTGATAGATAAACAAGTAAAGCGATTGCGGCGGATATGCCGGAGACGTTCGATGTTCGACCTTATGTTTGCGCAGGCTTGCAAAATATATTAATTCTAAGTACTTTAAGGTGACGGAGGAGGGAAGAAGTATCGAGAGTATCACTAGTAAATAGTGTATGCGATAGTACGAAGTGGAAAGTGACGTGGGCCTTATATCATGGATTACCTCAATTGTAAGCAGCTTAAAAATGCAATTTCTTGCACGTGATGATGTCAAAACTGATGATTTCAAACGAAAAATGATCGTGATTCGTACTAGATATTAATAAAGGAGCCATTTTACCTTTCGATAGTGGTTCGCTGTTGCACGACAACCCTTCTGAGAAGAGTGCATACGTAGTATTACTCTATCGAGCCCGGAAATCAGGGACTCGTATCAAATTCTTTGCATTCGGCCAATATTTTTATAAACTAATATATCTATTTCGATATCATCCGAGTGGTATAGAAGAAGCAGAGATATACATAAGATCGATAAAACCGAAGTTTTTATTCATTAAAATACTTAAGACAGATTATTATGTCAATTCTTTTGATATTTATCAAACTAAACTCTTAAGAAACGAAGATTTTTCAATACAGATATGAAATTAGCAGAAAAAAAGAATTTCTGTTTCTTGAAGTTTTGTTTGTAAAAAGTTTTTTGGATGATATCGAGCAAAACAAGGATGGTATATTAAAGTTTAAATATTATTTGATTCTAATTTAAATAGAAAATTGAACGAGCGATTAATTTTTGTTATGAACTATTTGTTAGAACAACTCATCGACAGCACAAAATCTTAAATATTGTTCGACGGAGGACACATCCTTAAAAGATTGTAATGTCTAAGCAAAATAGACTTATTGTTATCCAAACAGAACAACAAGTCATTATGATATTGAAATGATGTCAAAATGACTTCAAAATGATCATTGAAAGTCATTTTTCAATTATTTCCGATTTATTTTAATGTCATTTTGATGACGTTATTGAGACTTGTTCTGCTTGGGTCATCTAGAGCAGTGGAGAGGAAGTGCTTATCCATATTAATTACACCTTAATAAATAAAAACCTTAATAAATAAAACATCTTAATTATGCCTTAATGAATAAAAATTATTTTACTTTTGTATTTATAATAGTTTTATTTATTGTATATATAATAGTTATATATACAAAGAGTTTTGTACATATAATCGGAAAAAAATCTTTTATTTGTTATATATCTATCAAATTCTGGATGTAAAAGAATTCTTAAAAAATTTTTTAAATATTCTTAAATCATATAATGGTAAATTTTTAGTGTTAATTTTAGACACAAATATAAATTTTATTACGTTTCCGCCCGAGTTAAATTTTAATAAAATTATATATAATAAAATTATTTTTTCATTCGATAATCAATTTTTTGTTATTCCCCAAAATATCAGTAAAATTAGCGAGATGATAATTGAATATTAACTATCTAATCGTATTTTAAAAAATTATTAAGTAAAAATAATTTTGTTGACCTTGAAAGTAGACTGAATATATATAATCTTGTTATCACATGCTCAGACACAATTGAAATGTAATGCACAGTGTGTTAATGTTACTTTAAAAATATATGTTATGGATTAGCACTACTTATCTGCGGCTCAGTTTTATTCTCGTCAAATGACAGACTCTGCGACAGTGAACCAGCAACATATCTCTGCATACGTGTACATATATATATCGTAAGTGTTAAGTCAATGCACAATTATGTAGACACATCAGCGAGCGCCGATGGATTTATTAATTTTTCGTGTATGGATCATAAGCTTATTAAAACGTTGTGAAGATGGTTTAGGAAGATCAATCCGGAGATTCGATATTGTAATTAATAGCTTCCGATCCGTCTGTGTTGCTTTAAAAACGTATAATATGAATAGCGAGTGCCGCAGAGGAAGATGAACGAATATTAATGAATTGTTTGAAAAGAGAGAGAGCAGATATAAAGATTTTATTCTTGAAATCCGAGTCACGTTTTGTGTACATCCTCCTGAGACCTGACGCTATGTTTTTAGTGACATGCATGTTAATATCGTTTTGATATATATAGTTTAGGATTCCAAGAAGTAGTGATGATTTAGTATATTTGTAAGTTTTAGCTTAATTATTTTTATAGCATATATAATAGACATTATACTTTTCTTAAAGTTACGCCAAAATGCATGTATTATCCTAATATATCACATACGTTACATGATGTAAATATATATAAATATTTGTGCAACAAAAATTGAATTATATACATTTTTAGATTTGCTTCATCATATATTATCATATGCTTTTACTTATTGACGAAGGAGACAGAGAAAGAAGAGAAGAAAGAAAGAGATGAAAATATAAAGAATATTTACATAAAACGTGTAAATTTTACAATTTCTAAGGTGTCAATTGCAAGAGTTATGTTTACATATCTTTACTATTACCTGTCACTATTGTTAAGAAAAATGTGGCAGTTTCATATTGCAAACTATTTAAATTTTTATACAGCTTGAGCGTAGGAAATAAATCGTCTGTTAATCGTGCAAAGACAAAAATGTGATGTATAAAATATATGCTGAGTCTCGGGAGGATATGTTGAACCCGAATTTGTTTTACGACTGGATACATAAATTTTGGCTGTTTTTTTTCCTCTTTATTACTACCTAAATCGCGCATACGTGTCAGCGTGGTAACATTATTGTTACTGAAGATAACTTGAACACAATACTAAGAAACAAATTGTATATCCCTACAATAAAGACCTAAGCCTTTACCTGTATATTTCAACAGTTCTTTTTTTCTATATAATTAATATATATAGCCCATGCATTGCAAAAAAATTTGGAAGTGGCAAATAAAATAAGTAATGATTAACGTAATATATTTAGCTATTAAAAATTAATACTTAATATTACATACATTATAAATTAAATAGTTGACGGCAGAGAATAAATGTTTCATGATGACTTGCGAAATAACAGCGTACATACTGTTTAGTCGTTTTAAAGTCTATTTGCATATTGAAATATCTAATCATTTATTATATAATATGACCATGTTTGACAAATTATATATTCGTGCTTCAAACATTTTTTGAAATATTTTTTTATACAAGATGTATAAGTGATTTCGACCAATTAGTTTTCAGAAGTATAAATTATATCAATATGTATATATGTACATATTAATAGTTAAATATCAAAGAAAAGTTAAAAAGATTGAAGGCAAAAGTGGGGGATTGAGGACAAAATGTCCCACAGTTTCTGTAACCCAGCGAGAAATGACTCAATGATATCGAATCGACATCGAAAACATATTTCGAAAATTGATCGAAATATTCACCTATTTCGATGAATTTGTGGTATTTGATTCGATGAATTTCCGAAGCTCAGAACGATTTTGACGAATTTTTGATCCTCTAAACAATACAATAATATAATATTTTAACAAAAAATAATGATTTTTTATGATTATTATTATTTGCCTACTTTAATCAGCTGTCTTCACTATTTCGCGTATATGTATTTTATTAATTTTTGAAAACTCATTGCCAATAAGATTCGAACCTATAAAATCTCTAGAACGGGATCCTAATACATGAACGCTGAAGCACACCCTCGCAGTCAAGTCATCGCTAATGCTATCCTTCTACAGGAACTATTCTTAATTTCGTGCCTCTGCTGACAAATTAATATTAATAATATTTAAGGAAGTTAGATGGAAACAAAATTATGTTAGTATTTGTTAATTAAGCTAGGGAATGGTAATAACAAATTTATTTGTCATTGATCTACATTTGTTTATAACTCAATATTATCAAAAGGAGATATCGGATGGAAACGATTAATTATATCAGAGATTCGCTCTTGTTGCAAATTTATGATAGAGATTATAAAAATTTTCTATATAATTAAATTTTTCTGTTAAACCATCACGATTACGATAACTTTGGCCCCTCAAAATAAAAATTATTTTTGAAAACGTTTTTAGTAAGGAACACAAGACAAATAGTAAAAAAATTCTATAATTAATATTTGATAATTATAATTCAATTTTTGCACTTTCCACGCGAAGCGATTTTTTTAGTTTGTAATTGTTAGTTATTTTGATATCTGGTTGGAACTTTTTTTAAATATTTTTTTATGTTCTAAAAATTCTTTTGAAAATCATTTTTATTTTGAAGGCCAAAGTTATCGTAATCGTGCCAATCATCAATTTCATCATTTCGATATCAATTCGAAGTTATTTTGAGATTCACTTTTTATATACGAGTACATATGATACTTTTAACCATTATATAAAATGAAATTTATGAATGAAAAATTGTATTGTATTAGCGGCCGCGGATAATGTAAAGACTTTATTATTTGAGCATAATTTTATAAATTAATTTATATAAACAAATATAAGAATTTATATGTACGTGTCACAATGATAATTATTTTCTTACCTTAATTAGGGGAGACCAGGATCAGTTGACTATAGGGGTAAGTAGAATAATCGAGGCTACATTAAAAACAAAACGCGAAACACGCGTAAACGTATCTGAGCACGCAGCAGCGACTCAGTCTGCTGTAACATCTTGTTGAGAACACATCTATGATAGAAATTACGCCACAATTTAAAAAAATCGTACACCTAAGTAAATATTTTTATTCTTAAAATTTTTGTTTTACAATCGTATATGATTGTCTGAGATATGTGATTTCTGCTTAGATAGTAAATGTAGTTCTTACTTAATAAAATCCAACAGATTTTTTTTGTTTATGTATCTTTGTATCGTATATTGTTAATGTTTTTAAAAAATAAACGAATGGGGATAATAGACAATAGCATGGAACTGTATGACTCATTTAATGACAACTCTTATAGTACTTACTCAAAATTTTATTTCTTTAAAGATATTTTTCTCAGTGGTAAATGTTATAAATTTAATTCCCTTATGTCCTCGAAAATCCCTTATAATCTCCCTTATAATCTCGAAAACTAGGTCCATTCGTGTTTTTGCATGAAGTGAACAAATTTTGCAAAAAGAAGCATTGTTTTGTCCTGCGAAGCGATGTTTGTGTTTAAAATTTATTTTTATAAAAGTTTTATTAATATGTAGCCAAAGATGTAGCTTAAAATACATTAATCTTTATTTTAATAATCTTAGTCGAATTATCCCAGTCCCAGGGCTAGTTGAATCAGATGGAATGCATTAGAAAAATGCATTTTTTAAATATTAGTTATCAGTTTTCCTTTATTATTAAAATATTATTAGATAGTCAAATATATGTAGTAACTGGTGTAGAATTCATTTTTCCGATAAGTCTCTTAATTTCGTCTGTAAAAATTTAAAACCAAAAAATGAACTTATTAGCTCTGATCTCCTTTACTTTATATTTAATTACTTATTATATTTGTTAATTGTATATAAAACAAGAAATGTTTAAAATAAAATTATTATTATTATTATTATTATTATATACATTAACTATTATATCTTATTAAGACGAAAGTAAATCTTCGTCTTAATAATAAAAGATAATAATTAATACACAATAATAACAATTTTATTTTTAAAAATTTTATTTTTGGAACGAATCAAAATAACTTCGAACTGATATCAAAATGATGAAATATCGATTTTCTAATAAATATGATCCTAATAAATATTACACATTTGCTTATTTAAAAGTCTGACGATGAATATATTCATTTTTTTTTTTAAAGAACATTTATTATTTTTATGAAGCACAGACATTAAAATGAGCTTCAAACTTTGAACAATATTTCGATTCGATGGAATTTCGTTGTCTCGATGTCAATTTGACGTCAATTCGATGAGTCATTTCTCGCTGGGTAAGGGTTAAACTATTTATTATTTTCGTTTATCACTTCCTCCAATTATTCGTGTATTAAGAATGCATTATTCAGTTTGATTTCAAATGCATTATTCAGTATAATTACAAATGTGTATATGTATTATTCAGTTTAATTTGAAATTTAAATTTACTTCTCAAATTTTTAATTGAAATTTTATTTATTTAGATTCCAAAATTGTCATTTATATTACATTCAATACTTGATAAACAATCTATACTTATAAAATATGTTTATAAAACATTATAAATATAAAATAAATTATTAACTAACTGTATTTACATTACAGTTCTGTTGGGAAAAGCGTATATAATTACATACACGCATGCGTGTTTTCTCTTTCAGTCTTAGTCTGCGGAAGTATTGTCATTTCCATATTAGAAATAAGATTGCGGTATCATGAGCCACGAAATGTCAGGGGTCATTGATTGTTTAGGGTAATTCAAAATATTTAGATTGATACAATTAATTAATTTATATAAATAATTCTACTTTGTTGTCCATACTTTATATCTCAGTGGCAATGATCAAGCATCGATAACTCGCATGTGTTATTAATGGTTTTTGTAATGTAAAAGTAATTTTTTAATAATTTAAAAACATTTAATATTATTATAATACAAGATATGTATTGAAAGTTAGAAATTTTTATCTATTTTTTCTTATTTTACTATACTAAAAGTAATCGTTTATCATTTACTTTTTGTATTTCCCCATATATAATATTTTCTATCAAGTGTAATCATGGTTTACACATTAAATATATATTCATAAATGAAATAGGACAATATAAAATAATATATTGTTAAAAATTGTTGACTTAAGTAATTAATTTTATTTTACCTTTATAAGTTCTGTATTTTATCTATAAATTGGTTAATATAGTTTTATTTATAAATTTCATTACTGGATAAATACATTTTTTGAACAACTAAATAAGTAATAAAAAGAAACCAAATGACATACTATTTTAAATTTTAAATATGTAGATGTAGAACAATTATTTTTTTTCTATTTACGAAGCTCTTTTAGTCATATTTGAATTCTATATTCATTTAACATTATAAACAAATTATTCTTCCTACACACATTACAATTTTTCAATAAGTTTAACAGAAATATTCTTCTACCTTACCTTATACATTTTTAAGATGGGTAAGTAATTTTTCTTTCAAATGTTAGGGAGCAATTTTTATTAATGCGTTACTTTTGGAAAAATTGTTGCAAATTATTGTACATATCTCTTTGTGGTGAAGAAATTAAAGTGTTTACATGTATATGATTAGGCTTCTTTCAATAACTCTTTTTTATGATTATTTAATACACAAGGTGTTCCAAGCTTTTCGACACACCGCCTAATAATAATCATAATATCTAGTAGGGATGTGCGGAGAAGCATAGATTATCGATATTTCTTATCAATATGAATCGAAATACGTAATATCGATACGGCAATATTTGGGAATATCATCACCTTTTTGCATGTTTTATTATAGAGACATGCGGAGAACACAAACTTTTGATTAAAAAAATTGGATAAAAAAATTTTTTTTAATTACTAGATAAATTCACTTATTTATCAATAAAATTATAAATATTTTAGTAAATTTATATATAAAATAGAAATGAAAGAAATTTATAAGAATAAAAAATTATGCATTTATATTTTTATACAATACACACATTTGTCATTTTATACAATACGTACATAAATTCATCAACTAACAAAGATAATGTGAAACATAAAATTTCTTTTAATTTTATTCATGATGGCGTTGATCGCGATGTCGTCAATTGTCCCCGAATTGACTGTTCTTGTTACGTTTATGCGGTTAAATTTTGGAAATATAACTTTTTTATCGACTTAATTAATATCTACGTTCTACAGATCCGTATGCTACGATGCGGAAACTAAAAATTTCGATACAAATATCAAATATCAAAAGGAGCAACAATATTTCAAAATATCGATTATATCAGAACATCCCTAATATCTAATAATAACTATAGCACCTTTCGTGGGCAGGTAAAGCGATCTAGTTAAATTGAATAGAAAAATCCTTTACTTTTTTGTTGTAATCTTTTTAGCAATTAGTAATTAAAAATAATTATTTAATAGAAATTTGCGGTTGAACAAATAAAAATTCTTTTCCATTTTACAATTTTTACAATTATTAATAAGAAATTAATTAATAAAGATCTGCAAAATGAATGCACATAAGCGATTTAACAACAAATATGCAGTGAGAAAGAAATCTAGCATTGCTTTTGATGTATATACACATGCATAGTGAGAGATTTAGAAAGAGTGTCTAGCAATTGCGCGAACTGTAGTATTGTCTAATACTAAAAAAATCTTAAAAAGATTTATATAAAATTTAATATTTTTTTTATAAAGATTATGCGTTTTGCGAGTTTCTTCTGTGTCCAGATTTATTCTTGGAATGCCAACGTTTCGTGAACCTTGCAGTCCATTTCATCAGGGCGAGGAGCCTGATCTTTATATAGAAAGTACCCGTGGAAGCCTCAAGAATATCAATATTTTTTAATTTCTGGCATGCAATTTATAATTGTTCTTATTAGAAAAGTGATTTAATTACCTTTAAATAAATTGGTAACATGCTGAACTTGATTTTTATTACTGAATCAAAAAGCAACATAAAATTGATATGATGAGAAGATTATAATCTTGTATTATTGAAGATTATAATTTGTCTGCCATTATATTTTATCATTTTTGCTTAATATGATTTGATTATGTTATGTAAGTATATATAACTATACTTACTTTCATAATACAGAAATAAAATGTTTTTTCTATATGCTTATTATTGCATGAAAAAAAAATTATTTTCATTTTGCAATATTTCGAAAACAAAAAATATTTGCTGCCAACATTATAAAAATTTTTAATTATTGTTTTTAGCCTCATTAATGCTATTTTTCTCAAAATTGTGATGTAACAGCTAAATTTGGCAAATGGATTTGTGCAAGCAAAAATATATTGAAAATGACTACATACACTCGTGTTGCCAAAAAATTCTAATTTCGTTGCGCGGACAATAATTATAATTAAGTCAATATATACTAAAGAACGATTGTTATTTTAAACATTATTTTAAACATGAATAGCTTAACTTGTGCTTATTATTGTATCATTTCCACTTAATTTTTATTAGTTACAATTATACAATTACTGTTACAAGTATCATTTATTATTTCTGTGTAAATTTATGTACATGTCTGATTCTTTCTGCAAACAGTGCGCTGAAATCTTTTACGGTTAATTTAATAATTTTTAATGTAATAAGATCTTTGTAAGAATATTAATAATTTATGTTAATAAGAATCTTAAACCTACGAATAATTTATTGTGAAACATATTGCTTTAACCAATATTCAAATATTCGGATTTTTCGTATTCTGTGCACTATGTGAGAAAAAATTTGATTGGCACACAGACTATAAAATGATTAAAATGTAAATTAAACGATTACAATTCAATTGTCCGTCAGTAAATAGACACATTTATTCGAACTCTAGGTACTTAACTCTTTCTCCACAAAACAAAAGTGATAACGGTTCCAAGTGTTTCAATACCTTCATTTGACATTGCTAAGTTCTGGTTAATATTACCACTGTTTTAAAAATAATAATTAAAATGACAGTTGGTTCATCTAAAACGATTCCTGCATTTTATGCAGGACAAAGTATATTTTTAACGGGTGGAACAGGATTTCTGGGAAAAATATTAATTGAAAAAATATTACGATCTTGTCCAGATGTTCGTGAAATATTTGTATTGATACGTTCCAAAAAAGGATTAACTATTAATGAAAGATTCGAGAAATTATTAAATTTACCGGTAAGTTAAATATAAAAAAAGAAACTTTTTGTAACAATGCATTTTTTTTAATTTTTAAAATGTTTATAATAATATTACATTTAAATATCTGCGGTAATAAAAAATATTTTGTAAATGTTATTGTAATTTTATTAGTAAGGAAAGTTATTTTTGACATTTAGATTTTGTAAATAGTATATAATAAAAGATTTTATAATGCATTTAAAGCAGAGTATTGATTTAAATGCTATTAAATGTTTTTTTTTATTACAAATTTATTACCAAAAATGGCTTTAAATCTTTTATTATAAGAAAGATTTTTTTGTAAATTATAATATTCTTTTATTGCAGATATATGACAAATTGCGCAAAGAGCATTTTTCGAGTTTTGAGAAAATAATTCCAATTTCTGGCGATGCCAGTGAGAAAGAATTAGGTTTATCGGTTGCGGACAGACAAATGCTGGTTGAAAGAGTAACTATAATAATTCATGCAGCGGCGAGTGTGCAATTTAATAATAGTTTAAAATATGCTATATGTACTAATACCAGAGCAACAAGAGACATCTGTATTTTAGCTCAAAGTGTGAAGAATTTAAAAGTAAGTTAAAAAGAATTTCTGAGATAGTATATTTAAATAATTTATTCTATTACTTATTGTTAGTACATTTTATATAATAATTGATATTTCGAATACAATTTTTTTTTAAATACGTGTTATAATATAATTTTGAAGCTTAATAACAATTGCAATGTAATAAATTTATAAAAATATTTGCATGATCGAAATAATGTTCAAAAGTGTCGATAATATAAATTAAACTATTTATTATTACAAAAACTTTCTTAAATTCTTATCTTAAAGATAATTTTTTAGAAAAATATTTTAAATAATGTAATTAATTGCTTTTATCTGTTAAAGGCATTAGTATACATTAGTACAGCATTTGCACATTTCAATAAAGCATTCATAGAAGAAAAAGTGTACCCACCAATAGCTGATTGGCGGAAGATGATCGAAATGGCCGAGACGTTGGACGAGCATACTTTGAACGTTTTTATGGCTAAGTAAGTTACAAAACAAAAATTGTGCTTGTAAATTTTATGTAAATAGGTATATACATATACTAGAACATTTTTTCAACAAATTTTTTTTAACTATTTTATTTAACTATTGTCTTATTTTTCTTGTACTTTATTAATAATGTGTAAATTTTTTATTTTATGTGTTTCTGAAATTATGTACAGATGTTTATATTATGCTCCCAACACATATATTTTTTCGAAGAATCTAGCGGAGAGTATAATACAGGAATATTCTTCCTCCTTGTCTTGTGCGATCATTGTGAGACCATCTATTGGTACGTAGTTTTTTTAATTATTGGAAATATTTATTTTAACATTGTTATATGAACGCCTGATATATTTACATTTTTTGTCTTATTTTATGTTATCTTTGAATAAAGTATTTGTACTAATAGAGTATAATTACTTTATTGAGATGAGATAATACTGAAACACACACACACACACACACACACACACACACACACACACACACACACACACACACACACATACGCGCGCGCGCGCGCCGACAATATTCATTTACCTTATTTGCTAAGTTTTTCACAAGTTTTAAAATGTATTAACCGCGCCTAGAAAGCTTTATTCAATTCTTTCTGCAGATAAATTAGAAGTATGTAATTACTGTTATAACTCTTGCATCCCATATGGATTAAGAGGATCCTAAAGTCATCTGTTTTATTGACTCAATAGAACTTGTAGCTTTAAACGTCATATTAGATTAAAAAATGATAAAAAAGATCTCAATTAAAAAAATTTTTTTGATTCTCCATTTATAAATTTTACCCCTCATATATGGATCAGATGTGCGCATATTTTAATTCTAGAAATGGATTTTCAAATCTATAAAAAAAAAAACAAAAGAAGAAATTATGTTATAAAAATTGTTGCGTTTAATTTGCGATATAAAAATTGTTGCGTTTAATCTGCAATAAATAACTGTAGGATCGAGCAACCTTCATTGTAGTGATTGACCAGCGAGTAAATCATATTACCAGTAAATTAATCATATTCTGTGAAAATAGTTTAATGTAAACCGAAACGTTTGGACAATATTTGTAATTTCATCAATACAATTGTCTTAATTGACACTAGTATCATGTTTGATTCGTTAATTACCTCTTTTACAATTTCTTTAATTTTTAATTTTTTGAACTATTTAAATATTTATTTTTTTTTTTAAATTATTAGTAATCTAACACATTAATAATTTAATTTACAAATGTATTTCGTATTTTAGTGGGGCCATCGCTAGACGAGCCTATTCCAGGATGGATAGATAACGTTTATGGTCCAATGGGGCTTTTCATTGTTGGTGGAAAAGGAATATTACGAGTAGCCTACCTAAATAAAACTGTTGATGAAGATGTGATACCAGTAGATGTTGTCATCAAAGCTACACTAGTCGTTATTTGGAAGCTGATCACGTATGATCATCAATTTATATATGCGAGATATATCTATAATTGTATTAAATTATAAACATCGAAACTTTCTTTCTTTATTGGAAATAATTCAATTCATATTTACAGCATGGCAGTTATACATTTTATTCAATCTATTTTATTAAATCTAAAGAGGAATGCTTAATTTATGTAAACAGATATCTGTATTATGTAATATTTACAGTATATAATTGATATATTTCAGAGATATAATGTTTATAGTATATATTAATGTTTAACGATATTGTATTTACGTTTACTGTAAAATCAAATTTCCAACCTATTTAAATTTTTTTCAATTAAATGTTCAATCGCATTTTAAATATTTATTGCGAAAATAGAAATTATAAATTTTTTTAACGAAAACAATGCATTGGCATTTTAACCTAAGAAAAAACCGCTTTTTACGCGAATGGCTAAACGCATACTAACAGTTCGATTAAAAAACTGTTTATTTTCTAGTAAAATTATTAATGATTCTTCCTAGCTGTTGTAAAATAAAATTAAGTATCTAAAAATTTTTAATAATTTAATAAAATTTTATATATATTTTTGATATTTTATATATATTATTGTGTAATTTGTCTAAATATATTGAATAATTAATTATTGATTGATTACTGATTTGAGATAATTAATAATTAATAATTGATTTGAGATCTGAATATTTGTTAGTTTTCGAAAGTTATTCACACATCTTTAATATTGCAAAAATGTAAAAAATAAAATTTTAAATATTATTTTTTCGTACTATTTTATGCACTATATTTATATGCGGAACGATATTTTTATTACTTAATAAAAAATAGCTCAGTTATGGGTTTCCGAAGAATATCTTCTGAGAGTGGGAGGGAGGCTTCCGCACATTCATTTTCATAAGCAGTAAAAAGTAAACAGTAAGCAAATCAACATTTTTTTATTTGTTATTACTTATGTTATTGCTTATTATGTTGTTCTTAATTATGATTGATTAAGTCGATTAAGGTTTAAGGTCTTACTGCTTACGTTTTTCTGCCATAGTTCTAATATTTTACTTTAACACGTTCATGCCCCACTAATTTATGTGATTCCATATGCTATATGAATCATCAGTGACTGATAGTGCTTTTGCTTTTGAATCAATTATATTTGTTAAATTAACTATATTTCATAATGTATTTTATTAAAACTTACTTAAATTTAATATTATTATAAAGATAGTTTAACCCTTCATGATCACTGTCAAAATGTCAAGGTCAAAATGTCAAATATTATCTTTCATGTTACATTTCGAAATCTTTCTGGCATTGGAAGAACGCGTACCTGCTATCGACTCGAAATTTAAAGCTTCAACTATCGATAGAAATGCTTAATTTTTTAATCCAACTGTTAGTATGCGTTTAGCCATTCGCGTAAAAAACGGTTTTTTCTTAGGTTAAAATGTCAATGTAACCAATGCGTTGTTTTCGTTAAAAAAATTTATGATTTATATTTTTGTAATAAATTGCAAAAATAAGCAAGATGTGCATTGTGCGTGTGCGTGCGTGCGTGTGTGTGTCCTTCAAATAAAAATAAAAAAAACAATGAAGAAAGAATGTTTGTCTACGACCTATGTGTGATAAATACACTCTCTAAATTTAAATCAGTG
>NW_017306091.1:1321519-1327198 GCF_001594115.1 Trachymyrmex septentrionalis | reverse complement strand
TATCTACTAATTCGGATTTAGAGAGTAGATTCTAAATGTGTATTGAGATTGCTGTAGCAGAAGGTAACGTTTTCTATGTATTTTTTGTATTTTACGTTTTTTACTTAATTTGTCTTTAGTATTAATAATAATAATTTTTATATTAATAATAACTTAAATCGATAATAAAGCTTTTTACCAGAATTTAACATCTTTTTTACATCTAAAAAACGACCATCTTCTACCTTCAAAATAAATACTTTTTTTCAAAGTTTTTAACAACCATACTATTTTTTTTAAGTACATCATCTTATAAAAGTATTAGGCTAATACTGCATTGAAAAATATTATAAATTTAAAAAGTTATGATTTTTTTAAGTAAAAATATACATTTTTTTCCAAGTTAACACGTTTACGATTTTTTTTTAGTGTTAAAATTAAATTTTTTATCATAACGCTATTGTTTTTTTTTTAAGGAATAAAATTATATACTGTAATTTTTTGAAGTCAATGGAATCAATACTATTGTTTTGGTAACACTTTAGAAATTTTAATCTAGAATAACTATCGTGGCTTTTTTAAAGTGTGATTATGAAGGGTTAAATGGAAAGAATCAATCGTGAATTAATCTGTGCGGCATGGAACGTGTTAATAATATTTGTAAATTATACAATTAAAAATTTATCTTATTTTATAAACTTAATATAACTTAATATAAAAAAATTTCCGGAAAGTTTGTGTAAACATTAATTAATTATTATTTATGTTATTTAGGCTAGGTTGTTCCATTTTTCGGTAAACTTCAGCTCACTTATTCTCTTACTCTCTTATGCTCTTACTCTTTTACTCTTTTGTTTATCTAATAGGGAAATTATCACATCACGTAGTTTATCTAAAGATGGAACAATCAACTCTTAGTTATATGAATTAATTTATTGTTTTGTTTATTGTTAGCTCTACAGTAGGTTCCTCATCTTTTGTTTTGAATTGTACAAGTCAACAATGCAATACGTTTGGACAAGATATACAGATGTTATTCGATATTACAAAGAAAGAGATACCTTTGGAAGGAGTTATTTGGACACCTCATACAATATTGATTGATAATTTTGTACAATTCTATACATTAACAATATTATTGCATATTCTGCCAGCTATATTAATAGATCTGGTTTTAAAATTTTCTGGGCGTCGACCTATGTAAGTCTCAAATTAAATATTAAACTAATTTTGTAAATGTAAACTATTTTTGCATGTATTTCATTAAATTGAAATTTGTATATTTTACGTACTAAAATATTAGGTATATTTTCTTTAGTAAAAAGTATCTTATTAGAACTTAATCGTCGCATTATATTCTTTCTCTTTATCTAATTAATTTCTTACTATTTCTAGCAAATACAAATTAAGTATAACAATTGTGTAACGTACATTATGTAACAATGTTATATGTAAAGATATACATACAACAGTTATATGTATATGTACACACACACACACACACACGCACGCACGCACGCACGCACGCACGCACGCACGCACGCACGCACGCACGCACGCACGCACGCACGCTTGCTATATACATGTTATATTTTGTGGGATTTAATCCTTTTCTTGTTCTTTAGAAGACATTTTTATATAATAACACAACTTGTAGTAACATATAATATAATAATATATCTGTAAAGAATGCATTTAAAAAAGTTCTTTTTCCCAAGCAAACAATTTTCGTTAAAAAAAAATGTTTAGCCAGAACATTTTTATACATTAAAAATGCAGATAGACAAAATTAAATAGATGTTATTAACGTTAAATACTTGTATTGAACCGTTGAAATATCGTATAAAAATGATATTTGAAATTAATAAAGAAAATGTTATTAGACAATTACAAACGTTTTATAAACGTTTCTATAACATTTATTATATGTTTATTTAAACGTTTATTTTTTAGTTTATTAGATACACTATTTCTAACATTTATTAAATGTATTTTGAACAGAAATGTATTTCTTGGATTACTACCTTTGTGAATTTGGAGTATCTGTAATATCTATTATGAAAAGTTATATTGTTGTAACTAAATATTGTTATAACTTAACAATTTGATATTAACGACTAACATGCAAATTAGGTTATTACAACTGTTAAGAAGAATATATGTGGCCAATTGTGCTGTGAGTTATTTTTCGTTCCATAATTGGAAATTCAGCAATGTAAATGGATTGTCTCTAATGTCTTTAATACCACCTGAAAACCGGGAGGAATTTACTCCTCAATTTTACGGTTACAATCGCATAAATTATATTAAGTAAGTTAAGTTTGCAAGTGTATTATATATTTATTATTCTCGAAATAATATTTATAATGAAAACAATTTAAAGCTAATAAACATTTATTTTACAATATGAAGAAATAGTATCATAGGTGTAAAAAAGTTTCTTCTTCACGAAGATGTAAATTTTCTTCAATTGGATGCAGTTAAAGCACGTAATAAAAGGTATAGGATACATTATAAACTTATTAATGTTTACACATTTTTACATTTGTATTATATTTTAAAAAAATTGGCTGTATTAGATAACAATAGAATGTAAAAACAATAACAGTTAGAAATCCAATTATTATTCGAAAATTAACGGATAAAACAAATTTGTACGTGAAAAGAATAGAAATAAGATTTCTATTTACAAATTTGTTTTTTCTTGGCAATTACATCTCACAATCAGATATATTTATCAAAAATATTAAAATCTTGATTACAAGCTTAATAATATATTTGTTATCTGAATGAATTTGTTATCAAAATAATAATAAGCTTAATAATATATTTAATAACTATTCACATAGAAATATTAATCATAAATTAAATATTGTTGTTAATATATTTTGTATGACGTGAATAGAAAATATTCAGGAAAAAAAGTTGAGGATATAATAGCTCTAGTACATATTATTATTAAATAATAAAATACAATTTATATAATATACCTACGTTTAAGAGATATTTGAAAAATAACTAAGATGTGTATACTAATTATATTTATTCTATTTTCTAGAGTGTTCCTACTTGTTAGAGTGATAAAAACTATCCTCTCTATCGGTGTACTTTGGATTATATATAGATGGATCTACTTTTATACATTATAAATAATAATATCTAAAAATATCTAAAAAATAAAAAAGTTGATTTATCCATTATATAACAAACTGTAATTTACGGCAGTTAAAATAAATATATAACGCACAATTTAAGAAATATCAAAGAAAAATAATCTTTCAACCAAAAGTTATGTTCTTTTACAGACATCTCGTATTGTATCATTAAATAACGGATAATTTAGAATTTAATATTAAACATTATACGTACATTGTACATTAATATATATTATGTAGTTATATTTACAAAAATATATCTTTATGTAAATATATCTTTATGAAATAAAGTACAGTTTGCAAGTAAAATTGTATATGTTTCTAATGTGCAATACGAAGGTAAACGTGCAATTATTTGCATTTGTAATAAGTCATCACTATTGCAATCTTTTATAGAAAGAATTAAGTTCTTAATATATGCAATTTAACATATAAGAATACAAAAATTTGCTATGTAAAGTGTTCAAAAATATTATTATCATTATATATTAACTCTACAAAAGTTAATATAATAATAAGAATATATTCAATTCTTATTAGATCTCTATATTTTTATCGTATTAAAAATGAGGTATTGCGCTATCTATATTGTAGATCACCATCTGTATTGTAGATAAAAATCAAGTTAATTTTAGTTACATTTACACAAGTTTGTTTTCAAATTATGTTTAGTTATTTTATTGGTTTTTTACCATTTTATTATTTTAACTGTAATTAAAAAATTATTTTTTAATTAAGTTTTGTTGAGTTTTAACGACACGATAAATATATATACATTAGCTCTTTATGCCGGACAAGGTATAATATATGCATTACCTGAAAAATAATTCTCTCTTTCTCTCTCTCTCTCACACACACACACACACACACACACACACACACACACACACACACACACACACACACACACACACACACACACACACACACACACACACAGAGAGCAAAATAAAAGTCAAAGTTGATGCGATTTTATGTCTCAATAATAATAATAGAGCAGATGAAAGTAACAATACCATATTAATATCATAATGTATATAATAGTAGCTATAAGACAGGCAAAATTCTCGAGATAGATTGGCATTGGTTACTTGCTTGCCGATTTTCTCATAACGTCCACACAAGCAGGAGCAGAAGTAAACTTTTTCATACATCACACAAGCAAGTTTTATTGGTCGTACAAAATCTATTTTTTTCATAGCAAAACTGTAATGTGTTATTACAAAAACACAATTTTTTTATTTTTATCAAGTTATGAGATTTGAAAGTTATAGTACTGCGACGCGTTAACATTATCCAAGCTGTACCACATGAAAGTTTCCCGGTCGAATTTGCACCGTTTTTGTGTTATGTGTTAACAAATAATAATAATAAAATAATGAAGACATTAAAATAAAATTAATTTCAATTATTAACTTTAATTTATGTTTTGCAATTAACATATTTTTATTATATATCGTATTAGTTATTAGCTAGTTATTGCTATTATATTATATTCTAATTATAAGTTTTACATTAATATTATTTACTATCATAAATTTTCATTGTTGAAAAAGGCCTTGAGAATTAGCAAGTTGATTTTTTAAATCAGTTACATAAGTCTTGGACATTTTTTAAATTAAATTAAATGATTATTTTTATATAATCTATATTTTTTCATTAAAATTCTTTATAAAATGTAATAATTTTGACAATTTTCTATAAAATTAAATTAGTACATAACAGCGGTGTAAAGACTCTTTATGTCTAAACAAAATAAACAAAATAAATGGCGAAAAAGAGTCGTTGCAGAATATATATATATAATTAAAGATAATAGTCATAGATACATAAAATAAAATAAAAAGTACAACGGCGTATATTAAAATATAAAACAAACAAGTTTCGGCTGCTGGATTGAGCCCTCCTCAGATGTAAAAAGAATATAATATAAAAGACATACAAGAATAAAACAAAAAAAATAATAATAAATCGATAACATTCAGTGACGCAACATTTTTAAACGCGCGGAAATCAGCAAATGTGATGGATCTCGACGTAGCTTAATGTTGTATATGCGATGGGGCAATCAAACCGATGTTAAGAAACATAGTCAAGTGCTGACAACGCATCCGAACAGGAAATGAGAATCGCCGCAATGCATGACAGGTGTGAAAACCTATGACAATGATAGGGATGTAATCGTCTCAGTGCGTTGCGTGCCGTTTTAGCGAGCGGTCGGTGTCACGTGCGATGTTGACATGTCTGACTTCGACGATTACATCCCTATGTCTTTTATATTATATTCTTTTTACATCTGAGGAGGACTCAATCCAGCAGCCGAAACTTGTTTGTTTTATATTTTAATATACGCCGTTGTACTTTTTATTTTATTTTATGTATCTATGACTATTATCTTTAATTATATATATTATGCGACGACTCTTTTCCGCCATTTATTTTGTTTATTTTAAATTAGTACATTTTTGATCATTGATAGGTAATGTTGTCTAATGCAAATATGATAATAATTAACAAATCATATGATTGAATTGTGTTATTTTTG
>NW_017306091.1:1279026-1321419 GCF_001594115.1 Trachymyrmex septentrionalis | reverse complement strand
ATATATATAAATTAGATATAATAAATTAAAATTTTTCCCAGTAAACAGGAATGAATTAAAATAGATTACAATTTTATCTATACAAATACGTATTTTAAATAAGAAAAACTTTTTTTTAGATTTAATTGTATTTAATTAGATTCAATTAGATTTAACTGGATTCAGTTGAATTAAAAAACTACATTTTCTATTTAGAATTTTGAATTAAGAAATATTTACAAGACACAAAAGAAGCTAATACTATTTTTAAATTGAAAGGCATAGAGATATACTTCATACAATTCTTGTAAATAAATAAAAATGCATTTAGATTCATCTTAACGTTCGCGAATGCGTATTTTTGAAAATTCAAATCCATTTCAATCTATTCTCATTCACTGGGCGATTGAAGAAAAGCGGATTGGAAATAGAATTAAATTATACATTAATTTATATATTTGTACATCGATTTCCATATATTGTAAGTTTAATTTTCTTATAAATAATTAGAACACTATATTATACATATATTAAAGATAACAAACATTGCATATAACTACAAGTTGTCTTTTATATAGACATTAAAAATCCATAAAATTTTCTTTTTATGTAAATGATACTTTATTTGCTATTTTTTGTAAATACTTTCTGTATTGTATAAATATACATAAAACAATTTAATTCTAAATAAGAAATAATCTCATTCTGAAAATACAGTAAGTATCTCCAAAAAGAAACACCTTTCAATTAAAAAAATTAATTTGTTTGTGTACAGCATTTATTTACTCATCATAAAATATAATTTAATAAATATGAATGGGGTTTAAGTAGTTTTATAACGTATCGAAGAAGAGCCACTTATATATTACCCATAGTACTCCAATAAAGATAATAGTTTTTACCATTCTGACGAGCAGATATACTCTAGAATATAAAATAAATGCTATTAATATTCATATTCAAATTTTGATTATATTATATCTCTTATACTATATTATACAAGGGTATATTTAAACTCTATCTTATTATTTAATATGCACTAAAGCTTTTATCCATTTTTCCTTTTTCTTTATATTTAATTCTATATTATTTGTGTTATATAGAATATATTGGAAACAGTAAGTAATTTATGTTCAATATTTTTATAAATAATTATTAAAAATATCTTACCCTATCATTCAGATAATAAATATAATATTAAATTTGTAATTAAGATTTTGAAATTTTTGACATATTTAACTGAGATAAAATTACTAAGAATGTTAATGTTAATCATATATTTTTTATACATAATTAGAATCGTTTATTCGTTATTTTCTGAATTATGAACTATTTTTACCTTTTATTATGTGCTTTGACTGTATCTAATCGACTCATGTCTTCATGAAGAAGAAACTTTTTTCCACCAATGGCACTATTTCTTCATATTGTAAAATAAATACTTTTTGGTTTTAAATTATCTTTATTGTAAATATTATCTATTTGAAATTAAAAATATGATACACACTTACTTGCAATACGTTTTAATATCAAGATTAGAACAATCAAAAGAAAACGAATCAAGATTGTCATGTGGTATTAAAGACGTCAGAGTCAACCTATTGATATTGCTGTATTTCCATTCATGGAATGAAAAGTAACTCACAGCACGATTGGCCACATATACTCTTCTTTGGAGTTTTACTAACCTAATTTACACTTTACTTATTAACAAGATACGGTTTAGTTAATACAGCTTTAATACAGTTATATATCTCAATCTGTGGATTGAGAATTCAAAAATATAAATTAGAGAAAAAACAAGAAATTTGGAAAGAATAAGTACATTTTTTTTTATAGATACATAATCATTTTATATAATAGTTATCTCTAAATATGTATAATAATAAATCTAAATAGTAGATAAAGAGAAATAATATTTACGTAAATTGTTTTATACGAAGGAGGAAAATATAATAAGACTGTTTTTTAGCTTTGCTCAGGATTTTTAGAAAACAATTTTTTCATATTATATAATTATAATGTTAAAAATAGGAATGTTAAACATTTATCTATTAGATTCATTAGCAGAAACGTTAAAAATAATCGTTAAATAAGAAAAACTCAATTCATAATTAATACTCAAACAACGCAGTCTGAAATTATGATATAAGTTTGATTTTAAGTCGACGCAAAAAACGTCTAATGATCTGATTTTAGACATTTTTTGTTAGTCTAGATATATTGTTATAGTATCTAAATCCTTTTCATGACTAATAAATGAATTATATAATAAAATATTTTTTCTCATTATACAGCTCTGTACCGTTATATTAATGTCAGTTTAGATTACGTCTATCACCCTTAAGATGAAGACGAATAGAACTCATCATGAAAAAATTATTTTTTTATTATTCCTAACATAGATAGCTACAAAAAGTAAGTGATCACTGTTGCTTACAGACTGAAGTTTCCGATGTCAAGTTTGTGATTATTACTTCAATATTTTTCTTACTTTATCTTTTTTCAATTTATATTACAATTAGATTATTTATTTTATTTTCTAATTTTAAGTTTTTTATACGTATTAAACACTGCGATCGTGACTTTGAAGCATTTTTTGATGATCAGAATTCGACGATTACTGATTAGGTGTAATATTTATATTATACTATACTTAGATTAATAATAATTAATTATATGACTTTATTTAATGACTTTATGTATCGAGTTTCATTCCTCTCTAATAGCTATTTTTGATATTTTTAATGATCATGCAATGAAAAAAAAGTAATTTTTTTTAAATCCTAGTCGTAAGAGAATCGATCGGGGACAAAAGTAACAAGGGGATAATAGTAACATTATTAATATTTCTTAAATTATAATAGATATGTGTATGCTGTTGTATAGTAAAATTCTGTAGACAAATTGTTATTGAATCGTTTGTTATGCTGATTATTGCGGAACGTGCACGAGTGTAGAAGCAGAAATTACTTTTTTCATACATTAAGATTATATTGTTTACACAAAATAAAAAAAATTTTTTTTTTCTTAATAACGAAGGTATAATATATTATCTTAATACGCTTTAATGATTATCTGAGTTGATGCTTTGCATATTTAAGTTGATTTTTATCTAGATTTTTATTTAAAAAATTTACTATAAATCATAAAATACCATTAGGCGACAATAGTAACATTGATGCCTGGAGTCAGTTTGTAACGTTACAATTGTCTCCGAACTTATTTGATTTTGTTTTAACATTATTTTGTACAATACAAATTATTTATATTCTTCTTCAAAAAATGCTGTTCACAAAAAACGCAAGACAGATAAGAGAAAAATTATAAAAGAAGTGTCTTTATACAAACAGACATTTAAAGAGGTTATAAACCGCCAATTATCTATTCGTGTAGCTGCAAGAAAGAGTATGACTTATGTAATTGTGTTATGTACTTCTGGCAAATGTGGTACAATTATTTCTCTCTACTGTTACAATTAGGACGGTTGTAACAAAACTTCTCATAGTTTTTAAACAAACAAAACTTTTTTCTAGTTATATAAAAAATTGAACCAAAACAAATTTTGTAGCTGAATAAATTCTACATCTAAAGATACATATTTTTTAAATGTAAATATGTATTATATTTTAACAATTATAACACTTCAAAGTCAAAATGTTATTTTTGTCCCCGGTCTCTCCTACTAAAAAGTGGCCTTATTCTTTCCTTCTAAATATAAAAAAGGTAAAAATGGTAAAAAAAGGTAAAAATGGAGAGGAAAGAAACCAGTTTTATATTCAATTTAAGACTTACATAGGTCGACGTCCAGTGAATATTAAAATAAGGTCTATTAACATAGCAGGTAGAATATGCAATAATATTGTTAGTATATAGAATAGAACAAGATTATCGGTTAATATTGTATGAGGTGTCCAGACAGTTCCTTCTAAAGGTATTTCATTCACAATATTAAACATCATCTTTATACAATCTTGATATGTTATGTATTTTTGACCTGTGCAATTTACAACTAAAGGTGTCTGTAATGTACAGGAATCTGTAATTCTAATGATAAATAAAATTAATTAGAAGATAAATAATAATAGACTGTGAATTTGAATAAAGTTTTATAAGATTTTCATTAAGTTTTAGAAAAATAATTTATTTCTTATGAAATTTTTAATTTATATAAAACACAACATATTATTAAAAAGTATCAATCATTTAATACGGTTCAACAACCTATCTGAAAACATAAATATTTAAAAAAAACTATTAATAAATTATTTAAAAATTATTAGTTTTATTTTACACAAAGAGAAGATGTAGATAAATTTATTCGAGAATTAATTTTCAACTCTTTTAAATGTATGTATGTATGTATGTATTTATTATTGCCTTCACTTTCGTGTTTACAATTTCTTCCGATTTTTCCATTTCCAATTTTACAATTTCTTTTAAATGTAATCTCTTTGAAATTAGAGAAAATATAGCAATCATATAATAGTGAGATGTAACAGAATTAATGCAGTTGATTACTATATTGTAAACATGGATTCATATATTGCCAAATAAAGAAAAAAGTTTTCTAGTGTATTTATAATCTAATATAATTAAAAATACAAGCATATTATATACCTGTGATCATACGTCGTTAATCCTACCTTCCAAGTTACGACTATTATTGCCTTGATGACAATGTCTACTGGTATTGCATCTTCATTAACAGTTTTATTCAAACATGCTACTCGTAATATCCCTTTTCCGCCGCCAATAAAAAGTCCTATCGGACCATAAACATTATCTAACCATCCTGGGATAGGTTCTTGTAATGTTGGTATTACTAGGATATAAAATACAATTATTACATTATTATTATAATTACACTATCATCTAGCAAACACATTATTTGTCATCAGCTTTCCAGGTACTCGATTTTGTTGATTAAATTATTTCTTGCATATTAAATTATTAATCAAAATTACATAAAAATGTTATAAAGCTCTATAAAATATATTTAATTTTTGTCTATTGAGTTTCTCAAGTGCTAATAAATATCACCTAAATGTCGATTTATGAAAACATATTTTGAAGATTCATTTAATTAATTATATTCCATAAATATAAAAATTAAAATAAATTCGTTTCTAAACTATATATTAAAATATAAAAATATACATTTATTCTTTTTTTCTATTATATATATTTTTAATAGTATAATTATTATTACCAAAAAGAAATTTCGTGCTCTGTCAGTGCACATATTTTATTTTATTTAAACAGTGAAAATACAGATATTTAGCACCCCACAGTAACGCATTAAGACTAGAAATTATTTTTAATATAATACTAGAAGAAAGACTACATACCAATGGAAGGTCTTACAATCGCACAAGGTAAAGAGGAAGAATAATCTTGTATTACCTTTTCCGCTAGGTTTTTTGAAAAAATGTACGTATTGGGTGCATAGTCTAAACACCTGTACATAATTTTAAGTGCATATAGACTTAAAAATTTGAATATGATTAAATTCTTATAAATAAAACAAAATATTCCAGTACACATGTATATAATGTATGAATGCATAATCGATTTTGGTTTGTAACTTACTTAGCCGTAAAAACGTTTAAAGTATGCTCATCCGATGTCTCAACTATTTCAATTATCTTTTGCCAATCAGCCATTGGCAGATATATTTTTTCATCTATGAATGGTTCATTCACATGTGCAAATGCTGTACTAACGTATAGTAATGCCTTTAACATATGAAAGCAATTAATTAAGAAATTACACTTTTTTAAAAATCTTTTTAGTTCTTATAATAGTGATATCAAAATTTATATTGTCAATTTTAAAACACAAAACATTAGAATAAATATTCTTCCAAATTTATTATATTTTAAAAGTTATTAGAATATTTAGGCTATACATATGTATATCATCATATGTATATAATCAGGTTTGGAAAAGTTATACTTTGTAAAAATAATTACAATTAAGTTACAATTAAGACAAACAAAAAATTAAGTACGTTTGAATTGATAAAAAAATCATACTCAAATTTTACATAATTATTCAGACATAATAATAAAACAATTTATAAAATTTATATATTTTTGCTTTGAAATAGAACACACACGTTTCTTGCCAAGCTTGGAAAATACATAATGATTTGTGTTTTTGAAGAACATTTAAATAAAAATAAAAGTTATTAATAAATTGTGTGACAGAGAATGATTACTTTAATACATAATTTTAGTTATTCTTTGACTTACAATTAAATTCTTCATACTTTGTGCTAAAATACAGATGTCTTTTGTTGCTCTAGTATTGGCAAATATGGCATACTTTAAACTGTTATTGAATCTCACACTCGCGGCTGCATGAATTATTATAGTCACTCTTTCAACCAGCATTTGCCTGTCCGTAGCCGACAAACCCAATCCTTTCTCACTGACATCACCAGAAATTGGAATTAGTTTCTCAAAATTTGAAGGTCGCTCTTTGCGCAATTTTTCAAATAGCTAAAATAGAAGATCGCTATAATTTATAAATTCTGTGTTATATATTCTTCTAAAATATTTTTATTAAATTTCTTATAAAAAATAGAATATTTAATTCTTAACTTAATGCATTCCAATATTTTATTACACTTACTATTTGAAAAATTTACAAATATTCTGTTGAAGAATATTTATTTTCAGCGATAACGTTGCAATAGCATTTAGAAAGAAATTTTGTTTACTAAACATTTATATAAATATAATAAAATTTTTTAAATCTTAAAATTGACTTAAATACCTTTAAGAAGTTTTTCAAAAATTTCTGTTTGTATATGCAACTTACCGGTAAGTTTAATATTTTCTCGAGCCTTTCGTTAATATTTGTTCCTGTTTTCGAACGCATTAACAAAAATATTTCGCGAACATCTGGACAAGATCGTAATATCTTTTCGATAAACACTTTACCCAGAAATCCTGTTGGACCTGTCAAAAGAATACTTTGTCCAGCGTAAAATGCAGGAATTGATTTGGCTGGATCAATTATCATTTTGTTCAATATTAAAAAAAAAATTAACATTAATAATACAAATCTATCGGAACAACGCAATACGAAGATATTGAAACATTCAAAATCGTTATCACCTTTGTTATATCGACATGGTAGAGGTCGATGAAACATTTATAGCTACTACGCGCGAGTTAAATTATATAATCATTTTATAGTAAGCCAATCGCTTTAATAAACATGAAATGATTGCAATTGTGCAGTGTTAAGGTTAAAAGTGCAAACATACATATATATATGTATATATAATATATATGTATTCAATAGTATTTGTATTTAGATATAAATGGATATACTGTTTATTATTTATAAAAATATATTGAAAAATCCATTTAAATAATAATAATTATTATAATTATAATTATTTATAGCGTAGATTGTTTATTATGTTTAAATATAATATTATTTGCTCTCTAAATCTGAATCAGTGAATAGTCACTAATTACCCAGTAGCATACTTAGCATTGATTAGTGAAGTTAAATTAAAAAAGTGAGAATGTTTAAGCATTATATAACTAAAATACTTTTTTTGCACGTTAATTTCAATCTTCCAATACCATTTTCATTGAATTTAAGCATTAAAACAAGGTTGGTTAAATCACATAATAACGATTAGCTAGATTAGGGATCTCACATTTACTGATTACCAGTGGCATACTTGGCACTGATATCAGTGATTATCCATTGATTCAGAGAGTGGTTTGAAAGAAGTAAAATATATATATATACAAAATATATATAAAGAAAAAAAATAGAGAGAGAGAGAGAGAGAGAGAGAAAGCCAAAATAAAAGTCTAGGGTAACTCCGACAAAAAAAAAATACGCCGCGCTGGAATTTACGCTGCAGAAGTAAAAAAAAAAAAATAAAAGTGGAGGTAATTTTCCCGCAACTACTGAATGCGTTCCAAGTTACGCATGAGGCGCATGGTGCATCATTTTGTCATTCTTTATTACTTGGTGAACAATAAAGACAAATAATACATTATGCGCAACTCGGAATGCACCTTCTGTTATATGCCTTTATATTATATTAGTATTGTGTTATGATTTCAGTATCTTAATGTTAATATTAATAAAACTATTTCGATTTGAATTGATTTATCACTGTAACAAGTAGCGCCACCATAAATTATAATCTACATAAAATAATTATTGTAAAAGACTTAGTAATTATTTCGCGAGAGGAATAGTAAAGCACGTTGTATAGAAAAATACAAGTGCTTTGCTTTCGTATTCTTTGTTTGTTGTCTTGTATATCTATTTGCTTGAAATATACAGCATTTTTAACAGATAGGATTTATGTCTAAAATATTCAAAGTGCGCAGATTAAATTCAGTGCACTAAATGCAATAAAAGCATTACATAGAATAAGTTTCTTATGTCATAACGTCTGTAATATATGTAGGAAGACTGTAATTATTATATATTACTTCATATTCATAGTTATCGTTCTTATTCCTTAATAAAACTTTATAAACGCATTTTATGTAAATGTATCATTTTACGTCTTATTTATACGCACTATTTGTACATTTTTTATGAGTCGTACATACCTTCCATTCTTATGGGATATACGGCAAAAGTGCTTTCAAAAAGTTTATTTTACAATATGAAAAATAAATATTTCGGATTTCTAATATTTTTTTTATAGTAGTAGACAGTACAAAGTTTTTACTCATATCCGATTACTTTAAACATAGTAAATAATACTTAATAAATTAAGTTTTTGATAGGTGTACAAATCGCAGTTATTATTTATTATTATTAGGCGTTAGGAACTCGAAAGCTCATTGCCGCAAATACCAAATCCCGCCACTGTTCCCGTCCCTGAGCCAGATCCCTCCATTTGTGACCCTCGTACCCCATTTCGTTAAGGTCCATTCTAATATTTTCTTCCTATCTACGTCTTGGTCTACCCAATGGTCTTTTCCCATCCGGTTTACCAATTAGTACAATACTTTATATGCAATTCGATTCTCATCCATACGCGCCGCGTGATCTGCCCATCTTAATCGACGCGATTTTATGACATTAATAATATCCGGACTATTATATAATTGATGTAATTCTGCGTTGTGTAATTTTCTCCATTCGCCCGTTTCCTCATCGCGTTTTGCCCCGATGATTTTTCGAAGTACTTTATTTTCGAAAGCCCTAAATCTTTTCTCGTCTTGTAATGTAAGTGACCACGCTTCGCTGCCATAAAGGACTACCGGTAAAATAATCGTTCTGTAAATTCTAATTTTTAAGCGCCTAGACAATATCCGCGAACCGAGTAGTTTCTTAACCGAATAGAAGCACGCATTCCCCAAATTAATTCTTCTCTTGAGCTCTTCTCTTATTTCATTAGTTTGGTTTAAAATCGATCCTAAATACTTAAAATTGCTAACCCGTTCAAAAATTTTATCACAGACGACCAGGTTTCCGTTATTATGAATATTCTGAATTCTATCAGTGACCATATATTTAGTTTTTTCAACGTTTATTTGCAGCCCCAGTTCTTTCGTTTTATCTAATAGAATTTTAGTGTTATTTATTAGTGTTTCTTTATTATCCCCCAACAAAGCAATATCGTCCGCATATGTTAATATTTGTGTTGTACCGTTCAACTGCAAACCATCATTACTCTTCTGCATTTCTTTAATAGCATATTCCAATACTAGATTAAACAGAAGAGGTGACAATGCATCCCCCTGCTTTAATCCGCTATGAATATTAAAAGTTTCCGACATTTGATTACCTATTCTTACTCTACCTCTGGTATCTTTTAAACAAACTTGGACTAAGTTAGCCAATTTTTTGGGTATCCCCCACCGAGTTAAAATTTCATACATTTTCTCCCGTTTTATCGAATCATACGCTTTTTTAAAATCAATGTAAAGTTGATGTACCGATTGGTCGAATTCCCATTTTTTCTCCAAGATTTGCCGAATAGTAAAGATTTGGTCCGCAGTCGATCTATTTCTCCTAAAGCCGCATTGATGATCTCCAATTATCTCATCTGCATATGGTACAAGCCTCATTAATAAAATATTCGACAGAATTTTATAGCATGTAGGTAAAAGTGAGATACCCCGGTAATTATTACAACTCATTTTGTCCCCCTTTTTGAAAATCGGGATTATAATTGAATCTTTCCATTGTTCCGGCAATGCTTCTTTATTCCATATTAAGATAATTAATTTCTGAATTTCTTCTATCAATCTACTTCCCCCCCATTTAATCAGTTCCGCCGGAATCAAGTCATTACCCGGTGCTTTGTGATTTTTTAATTTTTTAATCGCGCTTTCTACTTCTGAAATTGTCGGTTCGTTAATCCTAGGTTCAGCCGTGTGATACTCAAAATTCTCTATTTCCCGGTCGTTTTCAGATTCGACATTCAATAACCGATCAAAATAATTTTTCCATGTGTTTAAAACTGCCGTTGTATCCGTAACTAAATTATCGTTCTCATCTTTCACCATTTCCGTCCTAGCTTGGAATCCCTTTCTAAAATTATTTATCCCCATGTACGTGCCTCGTACGTTACTGCTTTTACAATTTTCATCTATTTCTTCAATTTTACGTTTTAAGTATTGACGCTTCTTAATTTTAAACATATTATGAGCCTCTTGCCTAATCTTAAGAAACTGATCCCGAGTTTCCTTCGTATTTTGAGCCAACCACGTGATGCGCGCTTCGTTTCGTACTTTAACAATTTTTACGCATTCTTCGTCAAACCACGGCTTGTTTTTGTTCCTTTTACAAAAACCAACCGTGGCCTCCGCCGATTTTACTATCGCGTCTCGTACGTTTTCCCAGTGTTTATCAACCGTGTTATCATCCGATTCATCTATTTCCTTTGAAGCCGCGAGTCTATTCGTTACTTCGACCGCGTATTTTATTCCGTTTTCTCCCTCGATCAAACCTTGTACATTTAGACGTTTAGTTCCAAACAACTGCCCGTTAGTTTTGTTTAGCGAAAGACGTTCCCTGATTTTGGCAATTACAAAGAGGTGATCCGAGTCGCAATCCGCCCCCCTATAAGACCTGACATCGAGTACGTTCGTGTGACGCCGTTTATCTGCAAGAACGTGATCAATTTGGTTACGCGTGCCTCCATCCGGGGAAATCCAAGTTTGTTTATGGATATTTTTGTGTTTAAAATACGTGCTTTTGACGATAAGATTTTTGCCGGTCGCAAAGTTAATTACCCTCACTCCGTTATCGTTACTTTCCTCGTGCAAACTTTCGAGCCCGATCGTTGGTCTAAAAATGTCCTCTTTACCGATTTTCGCGTTAAAATCTCCCACGACTATTTTCATGTAATCGTTCGGTAATTGATCCACGAGGTGTTCGAGTTCTTCGTAGAACCCGTCTTTAATTTCGCCATCTTTATCTTCCGTCGGCGCGTGTACGTTGATTATCGCGATCTTGTACCATCGGCCCTGCACAACGAGCAATCCTAATCTTTCGTTTATAAATTTAATGTCTTTTACCGCGGATAAGATTTTCCTATTAATCATAAAACCGATGCCAAGACTATGGATCTCCGACCCTCCATAGTGAAGCGTGTACGAACCCGCATTAAGCGAACCCTCCCCGGCCCATCTTGTTTCTTGCAACGCGACAACTTCTACCCCGTACCTTTCGACCTCCCCGACCATCGATTGAAACGCCCCAGGTCTGTAAAGACTTCGGACGTTCCACGTACCCACTTTGAAGTCTCTCCCGCGTTTTGACTTTATACGACATGAGTTCCCCGAGGTAGTCCCCACCCGGAGATCCGAACGGGGGACTAGTTTACCTCCGGAAAATTTTACCCCAGAAGAATCCATGGCGAGTTTTGGTTGTTTCAAGATAAAGTCGTTTCACGGTGTGAGCCTATCAAACCCACGCCCAACCCCCAAACAGGAGGACCATTCCAATCGGCTGTCCGCGACTGCTTATTCAATTTATTCGCAGCTAGCCTCTATCCTCAACCGAGATAGCGAGGCTTTTCCTCTATCCGCAACCCGAGGACGCGCTGTGTCGTGGTGATTGGGACCCACCCACCCCGGGGATCACTACTGCAACTAGTTTTCCTTCCCCGAGACTAGCGGTTGTTATGCTAACACAGACAAATCGCAGTTATACTAATTTAAATTGATAATAAAAAAAACGAAAACTGTACGATATACAATATTTATAGATAAATAATTGAGCGGAATTAGTAAAATAGATAATGACTATCCATAGAATTTTATTTTTGACACTGTTAATCAACGTATTAAAAATTTAATTAAAAATAGATATAAAGTACATAATGATCTGACTGACAAAGTCTGTGTGAATGAAACTGCTTCTTGGCTTACGGTTCCATATATTCCTCCTCACACGGAGAAATTTAGAAGATTTAATAAAAACGACATCAGGGTATCTTTTCATAGTCCTAATAAAATGGGTAAATACATAAAAGTACAGAAGGACATTTGTACATCGAACATTGAAGAGCAATGTAGTAAAATATCGTGTAACAATTGCGATGCGTCTTATGTTGGACAGACGGGCAGACAATTGAAAACCAGAATTATTAAACATCGTAATCATATCAGGCATAAAACGTCTGTCCGTTCTGTCATCACTGAACATAGGCTACAATGTGATTACGATTTTCAATGGGACAACGTTAAAATCTTAAATAAAGAGGCTTGTTATAGGAAACGTTTAATTTCCGAGATGTTTCAACATTAAGAAAAACAGTCTTAATTTACAAACGGACACTGAAGGTCTTCATAAGACATATCTACCCATTGTAAACAAAGTTTGACTTTTTTTATACTGACGGCCCGGCCCGTCTCCTCTCTCAGTACGTGGTGATTCGTTTCAGCGAGCGTGCACATTAGTCGATACACAATGTCCGTTTTTTCACGCCTGCATTCCACTCTTCTTTATGCTTTTTTATTGCTATTTGTTATATTTATATGGATACATTAGTTTTGATCTTTTACATATGTTTGTTGGTGAGTTTTTACTTTTTATCATAATTACGGTTGTTAATTTATTTAAGTGTACTTTTTTCATATAAGAATATTATCTCATTCTTTTCTTTTTTCTTTTTATCAACTAGAACTTTGCTAAGAGATATGACATGAGATTTTTGACTGTTCAATTGTATGAATAATGTCGAGTTCTACATCGAGACTCAACCAAACTGCGTGTATTCTTAATTTGTAAACATTTGCGATATTTATTTTTTAATTCTGTTTCCATTATGTTTTAACGTCTGAAGAGAGTTCAATCCGGTAGCCAAAACTTGTAATGTTATATGTTTATTTTTCACCGTTATTATTTCTTAGTATACATTTTTTCTTCCATCTTTATCTTTTCTGTACTTTTCATTTATGCCTTTAATTATATAACTTTTTAAAAAAATGCGTTGACTCTTACTTCGCTCTTCATTTATTGTTATTTATTTTAAAATAGATACCGATAACATTATAAAAAAAGGATACCTATGGCGTTATAATATAATAAAAATGTTTTTAGATTTTTTTATTGCGGTTTCAGACTCTGAGTAATTTTAATCAAAAGTGTGTTGATGTCAAAACTTTAAATAAAGCTAGTGGTAGCGTCGGGAATTTGACAACAGCACGAATACGCAATAATGTTCACCATGTTAAGTGGCCAAGAGATCCGTTTTTATTTTTATACGTGACGACGCTACTACATCGATTGATCGGCGAATAAAGAAATTATATATTTGCTCTTTCAACCTTAGATTGCAAAATTATAATCATTTCCGGTTAAAAGCATTGATTTTCCGACAGATTTCATTGTCTTACGGTTATAAAACAAAAATAACATATATTGTGCTCATTAGTCATTCTTCTATATAAGCATTGTTTCCAAATTTACAAACATTTATCGCGTTAGTAAAAGTGACGATCAAATTCGACTACCTGTACATTTTGCTAAGTGTTTTTATCAATTTTATTTAAAAAATAATGGACAAGATGACTGTAGATCCATCCAAGTCGATTCCTGCATTTTACGCTGGACAAAGTATACTTTTGACTGGTGGAACAGGATTTCTGGGTAAAGTTTTTATCGAAAAAGTTTTACGATCTTGTCCAGATGTTCGCGAAATATTTCTATTAATGCGACCGAAGAAAGGATTAAGTATTAAAGAAAGACTCAGTAAAATATTAAACCTACCAGTAAGTTGGATATACAAAAAGAAATTTTTGTAAAAAATTTTATATTTCTTTAAATTAGTTAAGTTATTTTTACGTAATTTTAAAAAAGTGTTTGATAGAAAAAATTACTTTTGAACGAATTACTAAATGCTATTTTAATGTTATCACTGAAAATAATCATCCTTCAAAAGAATGTTTGTAAATTTTCCAACTAGTAAATAACAAAATATTGAAATGCATTAGTTAAAAATTAAACATTTTATTTTTATAAAAGATTGATTAAAAATATGTTAGAGTAATTGTTACAACAGAGAACGATACAGATTTATAATTTATAACGCCTCTCTAATTTAGCTATTTGAAAAATTGCGCGAGGAGCGACCTTCGAATTTTGAGAAATTAATTGTAATTTCTGGTGATGCCAGTGAGAAAAATATGGGTTTGTCGGCTACGGACAGGCAAATGCTGGTTGAAAGAGTGACTATAATAATTCATGCAGCCGCGAGTGTGAGATTCAATAATAGTTTAAAGTATGCCATATTTGCCAATACCAGAGCAACAAGAGACATCTGTATTTTAGCACAAAATATGAAGAATTTAATCGTAAGTCAGACAGTAACTAAGATCATGCATTTAAATAACTTATCCCATGTCACGCAATTTATGTAACTTTTATTTTTATTTTAATGTTCTTAAAAAACTTAAGAATCATTGTGTACTTTTCAAACTTAACAAGAAATGTGTGTGTTCCATTTCAAAGCAGGCATATGAATTCATAAATTCATAGATTATATTATTATTATAAGTCTAAGTAATTATATAAAGAGTTTGAGTACAATTTTTTTTATTAGTTTAAACGTTACTTAGTTTTTTGTTTGTCCTATTTGTAACTATAGTTACTTCTACAAAGTAAAACTTTCCCAACATGAGCCCATATTTTGTCCGCGTCTGCCGACAGTCGCTGTCGATAACTAACGATAACTAATGGCAAAAGCTATCCTAGAAAAAAAACACTGTTTTTGTCGGCTGTCGCTGCTGATACCGATACAATTGTCGGTAGACGTGTACTGAACATGAGCCCTAATTGTATATATACAATCATATATGTACAGACCGAATATTATAATAACATACAAAATATAATAAATTCGAATGAATATTTGTCCTAATTTGTTTGGTATTTTAAAATTGATAATATAAAATTCATTATCACTAATATAAGAACTGAAAAAGATTTTTAAAGAAATGTACTTTCTTAATTAATTGCTTTCATATGTTAAAGGCATTAGTATACGTTAGTACAGCATTTGCACACATGAATGAACCATTTGTAGATGAAAAAGTGTACCTGCCAATAGCTGATTGGCAAAAGATAATTGAAATAGTTGAGACATCGGATGAGCATACTTTAAACGTTTTTACGGCTAAGTAAGTTACAAACCAAAATCGATTATGCATTCATACATTATATACATGTGTACTGGAATATTTTGTTTTATTTATAAGAATTTAATCATATTCAAATTTTTAAGTCTATATGCACTTAAAATTATGTACAGGTGTTTGGACTATGCACCCAATACATACATTTTTTCAAAAAACCTTGCGGAAAAGGTAATACAAGATTATTCTTCTTCCTTGCCTTGTGCGATTGTAAGACCTTCCATTGGTATGTAGTCTTTTTTCTAGTATTATATAAAAAATAATTTCTAGTCTTAATGCGTTACTGTGGGGTGCTAAATATATATATTTCCATTGTTTGGATAAAATGGTTGCACTGATAGAGTAATTTTTTTTAAATAATAATTATACCATTAAGAGTGTATACAATAGGAAAAAAGAATAAATATATATTTTTATGGAATGCAAAAGTTACGGATTTGACTCCCATCCGAGCTAATATTTTTCGCAATAAGAATTAATTATTTTCAGATTTTAATATATCGTTCAACATTATTAAGATTATTTCGAATATGCAAATAAGCATCAAAAATATGTTAAATTGCTAGTCAATTTAAATCGTAATATTTCTGCGGTAGTTTAGTAATTTTAGCGTTTCAAGACCGAAAAATCATTTTGGCGCGTATCTAGGGACATACATTAGTATATAAATTTACATAAGAATCATATAAGCGTTAAGATCCAGCTAGTCCGTTTAAGGTTTTGATTTTTATAGTTTGTGTTATTACACTCCACACACACACACACACTCACACACACTCACGCTCACACACTCACACACATACACACGCGCGCGCGCGCGCGCGAACGAACACGCACACGCCCGCACGCACACAACATACTGCCCTATAATATATTATATTTAAAAAAATTTTAGATTTTGTTTGATACAAAAAATGGTAAATATGGCAAAAACGTTGTTTTTGACTCGATTTATCTTAAAAATCTGACGTGATGGATATCTTAGCTAACGGATTTGAATTTAGCGACTTTGAATCTATTAAGAAATGCTGGTCCTACTTGCTGAAAACAAACTTGTTGACAAATAACATTAACTTGTTTGCTGATATTGTATTAATAATGATTGTGTTTCATCTTAGTGATGTCAACGTTTCAAGAACCTTTTCCAGGATGGATAGATAACGTTTATGGTCCAATAGGACTTAGTATTGGCGTTGCAAAAGGAATAATACGAGTAATGTATACAAACGGAACTATTAACGAAGATTTCGTACCAGTAGACATTGTTATTAAAATTGTAATAATCGTAACTTGGAAGGTAGGATTAACCACGTATGATCACAGGTATGTATGCTTGCTTTTTTAACTTTATTATATTATAAATGAACTGTAAAATTTTTTTCTCTATTTGCAAATATATAAATTCGAGTTTACAATACAATTAAAAAAATACACGTAAAAGACCATTATATAATTGTTATATTTTCTTTAGTCATCAAAGAGATTACATTCAAAAGAATTGAAAACCAATTTTTGAATAAAAAATGACCGCAAAAAAATGGCTGTTTTTTGGTCCTCGATTTTGTAATTAAATTTCATTCTAAATATTTTATTCTATTTTGTGCTGAATGACAGCTTATTATGAAACATTAATCACAAAATGTTTTACGTTATTCATACATTTGGATTTAGAAATATAAAGAGGTCATCAACTATTAAGAAAATATGATATTAACAACGTTTTACAGCACGAATTTTTGTTGAATTCTTTCGAATGTTGGTATCTATAGGTTGTTTGAGTTACTCATTATGAATCTAATATTAGATTTTAAAAATTCAAGATGGCAAACATTATATATCGGACACAAACACTAGAACAATCATTCACTTCTATAGAAATTGTAATGCTGTGATTTCTTTGGCTCGCTGAGCCTACGAATCTTCTATTACAATTTGAAAAGTAATTATTGACAATTATTGAAAAAGCATTCTTTTGATTACTTTTTTATAAAATAAATCAAATTTAAGTTGGCGATGCATAAAGGATAACGTAATAATGTTATTTAGTATATTTAGAAGCTTTTTTGATTTTGCTTCTTCAAGAAGATAATTTTTTTATATCTTGTCATCGGTAAAGGTAAAGATAAATTTGATATATAATTCACAATTTGGTAAAAAAAAGAACTACTAATATAATAGTTTACATAAAAGTAAATGATTGTTTTAGTATCTGCCATATCATATACGCCTCTTGAATTTTTAAAATCTGATATCGGATTCAGCAACTCAAAGAAAATATCGACTTTCATAAAAATTCAATAAAAATTCGTGTTATAAAGCGTTATTAGTGTATTTTCTTAGTAATTGATGACTCCTTTGATGCTCTATATTTTTAAAACCAATCGCATGCTTAAAAAAACTTTTTTATGATTAATGTCTCATTATGAGTTATTTAACATAAAATTGATTTCTAAAATCGAGGACCGGAAAACAGATAAAAAATTCACCCTTTTTGATCATTCTTTATCTACATCTTCTCCTTGTGTAAGATAAAACTAAAAATGTTAAATTAACAGTTTTTTATGTTTTTTATGTTATTTATGTTTTTTTGGATAGGTTTTCGAACCGTATTAAATGATTGATACTTTTTTATAATACGGTGTATTTTATATATTTGAAAATTTCATAAATAATAAATTATTTTTCTGGGACTTTTCTTAATACAGATTTTATAGAACTTTATGCAAATTGGAAGTTTATTTTTATTTACTTTTAATTTCTTAATCGATTTATAATTTTATTTATTATTAGCATTACAGATTCCGCACCTTTAATTGTAAATTGCACCAGTATAAAATACTTTACTTATCAAGATTGTGCAAATGTGATGTATACTATTGCAAATGAGGTACCTTTCGAAGCAACTGTCTGGACACCTTATGTAATATTTACTCCAAATTTCGTTCTATTCTATATACTAACAATGTTATTGCATATTCTACCAGCTATATTAATAGATCTGATTTTAAAATTCACTGGACATCAACCAATGTAAGTTTTAATTTAAATATTAAATTAGTTTACCAAAGAGGTTATTCTTATCTTCATTTTCATCTCTTGTATCAAGAAGGAAAGTCAATAACACCGCTTTTTAGTACGCCCAGGATATTTAGAAAATTACTCTTGTTTTTATTAAGTAATTAATAGGATTCTTAATAGCTATTAGAGAGAATAAAAAAAGTCATAATCTATGTATATAGATTGCTTAAGATCATAGTGTTTAAGGTGATTCTTTTATACAGTACCGAAAATTCATGGTGCTTCTTCAGGGTCCACCCAAAATTACAAATATCTGCATAAAATATTAATTTGGATAAAATATTAATACTATGTGTATATCTTAATGAAATAGTATGGAACATATGAAAGTAAATCAAGAACTGCATCTTCATCGAGCGAAATCAAGATGAGATTATGTTTACTTTTCGAGATAAAATTTTCATGCAAGTTTATCGTATATAAATTTATGCACGTAAATATATATCTTTTCAGAATAGCCATAGATCTATTACTTTTTTGTGACCATTAAAATCGTAATTTTTCAAACTATTCCAATCTCGTTTTTGAGAAAAGTATATGGCAAAATTTGTGTGCAGTTAGTCAAAGAAACGTTTGTGAGGCTTATCTGTCACGATTTTCACTAATTGTTATTTGTGAAAGTTTAATATTCTACTTTTTTTTTGTCTCTTATTTCATTGTCTTAACCTCTCGCTACTATAGAATTTTGCACATGTCAATTTTCACTTCAACTTTATTATATAAAAAGATTAGAGATTTCTAAGGTAATTCAATTTATTAAAGATTTAAAGATTCACTTTAATACGTCCAAAAAACTTAAACTTAAAAAATAAAAGATAAAATTTAATTGTAAAATGAAAAGAAAAAATAAAATAAAATTAATGAGTATAAGCTTGACAATGCGACTTTAGTCTATAGTGAACTAACAGTGATTACTTATTTGTTATAGCCTTATCTATATATCAGAAATAATAAAAAATTAATTTTTTATTATGAGTTCAATTTATCTTTATCTAAAAATGTAAATTGACATAATATACAATAATAGCACAGCAGTATAACGAGAGAAAATTTTTATTATATAATTCACTTATTAGTCATGAAAAAGATATCATAACGGCATCTAATTATCTATTAATTAAATAGATCAAGCTTTTCCTCACTTAATAGATATTTTTAACATTTCTAATAATGAATTCTCTTAATAATGAATCTAATAATAAAATATTTAACATTCTTATTTTTAACATTCCTAATAATACGATACAGAAAAAATGTTTTTTAGGAATCCTGAGCAAGCTAAAAAACGATCATATTGATTGTTATTATTGACCGATATTCATTCTTTGTATGAAATACAATTTACGAATATATTCTTTCTATTTATCCATTATTTATATCTATTATATATAATATATTTTAGAGAAATTTTTATATAAATGATTATGTGTTCATAAAAATGTACTTATTTTTACCAAATTTCTTGTTTTTTCCCTAATTTATTATACTTTTGGATTCTCAATCCACGGATTACATAGTTAAAGCTGTATTAGCTACACCGTCTCTTCTCTAATAAGGGTGTATTCCGAATTACGTATAAAGCGCACGAGGTATCATTTTATCTTTACTTATTCTTCAGTGAATAATAAGGACAAATGATATATCATGCACTTTGTGCGTATTTTGGAAAAAACCTCAAGTAAAGTGTAAATTAGGTTAGTGCAACTCCAAAGAAGAGTATACGTGGCCAGTTGTGCTGTGAGTTACTTTACATTCCATGAATTGAAATGCAACAATGCCAATAGGTTGACACTGATGTCTTTAGTACCGCAAGACAATGTTGCTTCGTTTTTTTTTGATGTTTCCACTTTTGATATTAGAACGTATTGCAAGTAAGTGTATTATATTTTTAATTTCAAATAGATAATATTTACAATAAAGCAGTTTAAGGCCAATAAGTGTTTATTTTACTATATGAAGAAATTGTGCCATTGGTGCCAAAAAGTTTCTTCTTCATGAAGACATGAATCGATTAGATGCAGCCAAAGCACATAATAAAAGGTAAAAATGGTTCATAATTATTCTTAATTATTGTTTGCTTATTCATGTTTGAAAAATTTATTTAAAAAATTGGTCTAATAAATAACATATAGAGAGATTGTAAGAATTAAACTAATTATTTCTCGAAAAGTATCGATTAAAACAAATCTAATTAGGTAAATATGTCAAAAATTTTAAAGTCTTAATTACAAAATTAATATTATATTAAATTATTATCTGAATTATAAAGTAAGGTAGCAAATAGATACCTGTCAAATCTAAAAATTTTGTAAGATTTATGGCGTGAAGTAAAGATCACACAAAAATGGAATTTACAGCAGTCCAAAGAGTGAATCTTTACCTTTAATTTGCTATTTTATTGAGTGCTGTAAGATTTTTCTTCACCGAGCTATTGAATATTGAAGCAAAAAAAACCTCTTTCGCTTCAACGTTCAATAGCACTCAATAGAAAAGCAAATTGAAGGTAAAGATTCGTTCTTTAGACTGCCATAAATCGCATTTTTGTGTGAATTTTATTTCACGCCATAGATCTTCGTAAAGTTTGTAAAACTTTTTCAGATTTGACGAATATCTACATATATCCGTATATCTCCATGAATAATCAGTCAACTTGAAATAGCAATTATCGAATTCGAAAGTAGAAATTTCAAGTTTTTAAATGTTTTTTTATTTGTGATATACTATAAGTTTTCATCGAGTTTCGATGTTCTGAATATTGCGCAATTTTGGGCGTACATTTTTGTTGAGTAGTATGTAATCTATGAATGTGCATATTAATCTTTGAATGTGTATATTAATCGCATTTCTTTTATTTTCTAGAGTGTATTTGCTCGTCACAATAGTAAAAACTATTACATTTATTGGATTACTGTGGATAATATATAAGTGGATCTTTTTCGGTACATTATAAAATTGCTGATTTAGACTTATCCATATTTATCAAATTATATTTTACGACGAATAGATATATATTATGCTCAAAAAAGATAATTTTTAAATTAAAAGATGTTTATCTTGGAGGAGTTATTGTATTTTAAAAATAGTGGGATTTTTTATTATTTAGAATTAAATTTTTTGTTAATATTTATATAATACAGAAGGTATTTATATAAAGCAGCGAATAAAGTATTATTTAGATAAGAATAAAACCTTTTATATTTTTAATGTCTATATAAAAAGCAACTTGTAGTTACGTGCGTAGATAATGTTTGTTGTCTTTAATATATGTATAATATTGCAATTATTTATAAGATTGATTGAGCTTACAATATATAAATCAATGTATAAATGTAAATAAACTTATGCATTATTTAATTCAATTTCCAGATTTTTTTTATTTACGATTCTAATCTTACAAATAACGAAAATGACAGATATATTTTATTTAGGAAATACTCTATATTTTATTAACATATTTTGTTTATATATATTATTTAGCATATAAGATTTGACTATGAATACTGGCCTCTAATATGACTAAAGTTTCAGACACAATACAAGGGAATAGCGATAGTAAGGAATAATAGATTTCAACCTATCAGGAACTAGATACATTGAAATACACGATTAATACATAGAAATGTACGATTTGTAACAGATTGAAATCTGGGGGTTGATTGTGTAATTTGAAATGATGTAAAAATTACAAAAGTGAGCAAATTCATTGGAATATGTATAATTTCATTGATCAACACCTAGTAAATTTGTTCATTTTTGCAATTTTCACCTTGTTTTAAGTTATCGCTATTGCCGCGTATTAGGTCTAAGACATAACTTCAAAGAATTAAATAAAATATTAATAGTTACCGATATATATAAAATGTAACTAAATATAGTTAAAAATTTAAGAGTCTAAAATATATAACTAAGATAAGTTAAAATTAATTAACTTTTTACTTTTTAACTCAATTTTTATCATTTAAACTTAGCACTACCCAACTTTGTCAATTTCCAATTTCCTTTTCCTCAATTTATAATTGCTCTAAATGAGAATAGATTGAAATGGATTTAGATTTCTTTATATACTTCTGAAGTATATTTCTATGGCTTTCAAAAATAACATTACCTTCTCCTGTATCTTATAAATATTTCTTAATTAAAAATTCTGAATAGAAAATGCAATTTTTCTACTCAATTGAATCCAGTTGAATCTAATTCAATCTAATTGATTGATCCAATTAAATCAAAAAAATGTTTTTTTATTTAAAATACGTATTTGTATAGATAAAATTTCAATCTATTTTAATTTATTCCCGTTTATTGGGAAAATTTTTGATATATTATATAATTAATTAATACAATATTTAGATTTCAAAACTATTAGATAATATTATATTGCTCCATTAATTTAAAAGTGACACAACGCAAACATATGATTTTTTAATTATATATATATATATATATATATATATATATATATTGTCACAAATGCATTAAACAAAAATACTCTATCAATCAAAAGTAATAATATAATAACTTAATTTTATAGAAAATTGTCGAAATTGTTATATTTGAAAAAAAAATAATTTTTAATGAAAGAACGTGGATTATGTAAAAATAATCATTTAATTCATGATGTAAAAATAATCTTTATGTGACTTTAAAAAATCGACTTGCAAATTCTCAAGGCCTTTTTTCAGCAAAGACAGCTTATGACAACAAATAATATCTATGTAAAACTTATAATTAATAAAATAGTAAAACAAATAAATAATATCAATAAAAATATGTTAATTGCAAAACATAAATTAAAGTTAATTTTATTTCAACGTCCTTATTCTTTATTATTGTTATTAATTAACACACAACACAAAATAGGTGCGAATTTAACAGGTCAAATCTTCAGACAATGAATATACTAAGTCTAGCATAAAGAACTAATATACACATCTGTCGTGTTATTTTCCATGTTGAAACTCAACGAAAGTGAAATTTATTAAAACATATTTTTTTAGTTACAACTGGAATAATAAAATGATAAAAACCAATAAACTGGCTAAATATAATTTGAAGACAAACTTAAATGATGTAACTGAAATTAACTTGATTTTGACCTATGTAGTTTACAACACTCGTAGATAGCTCGTTTTTAACAAAAAAAACTAACAAGAATTGAATATATTCTGATCATTATTTTAATTCATATAGTGTATATAATGATAATGACATTCTTTAGAAAGAATTTACAAAACAAATTCTTGTATATTTATATATTAAATTGCATATATTAAGTAACTTAATTCTTTTTATAAAAGATTGCCGTAGAATTATAGATAACTTTTTTTTTATGTAAAAATGAATTCGTAGTGCGAAAATGAAAATAAAATGAACAACTTCCAGTAGCCTTGATCTTGACAAATGTTATCCAGGTCATGATCCTGAACAACATTTCAGGGGTTTTAACCATCAATCAGACCTTCGGTAATGCTAATGTCGACGGTACTGTAACTTTTTAGTCTTATATAACTCGCAAAATACTTAAAGAAAAAACATTTTATGATAGTGTTTTATAAAGCTCTCGAAGTAAGCTACCAGAATATATGTAATAAAAAGTGAGGAGTTCCATTAAAAAAAAATGACCTTGCCCTGATCTTAACAACGTTACTAAAGGTCAAACCAATGATACTATCTTATGTCCCCTTTAAAAACTTTTGTCTATAATATTTTTTTATTTAACACCATGTATTTCCAACATTTCAGTGGACCCTTTAAAATGGGACACTTTGTATATAGACACGCAAAAATTTTTATTTAAGAAATGTATATTAAAGATGTAATTATAAGTACTTATTGAATTAGATGAATATGTAACATTTTTTAAAGTAATTTTCAGTTTATCTTTATGACATATATTATTCTATTATTGTATAAAAATTTATAATAATCTAAATAAATACTAACTTATTTTATCGGGACTCGCAAATTTTCATATATTGTATTTAGTACTTAGATTTCGCTGTAATTATATAGAAAGTTGGATCTTGGTGAAATAAGTCAATTTCATATATTATATACGATATAGCTTATAATGTGGCAAACAAAAGATGTTATGGTCACAAGATTCGATAATGGATTTTTGAGCTATGATGTAAAAAATTATGTGTGAACATAAATTTTACACGGTATAGAGAAATTTATAAACTGTTCATAGGCTATATATAGCTTTATATAAACTAACGCTGTTTTATAAAAAATTTGCAGATATAAAAGGTTTTTTTATTATTGTTGTATTATACATATATAATGAATTGTAACATATTTTTCTTCACATATTTATAAGATCTTTTCTTTTATATAGGACAAGATTTAAAAAAATATAATATTTTTTACACATATTTGTTATTTGCAATTTTATAAAACAATAATTCTTAACTAAAAGTTTGATTTTTTTATTACTTAGAATGATGTAGAATATAAACAAATCAGTCAGTGATCTATAATACTGTGTAATTAATAGAAATATATTTTTTTATTAAAAAATAATTTAATTTGTGAAACGGACGTCTTGAGACCATAATTTAAGTACATGTACGAAAACTTGTATCTCGGAATATTACAAAAGAAGACGAAGAAGTCAAAAAAAATAGAAGGAGTGGAAGTAAATTTCCCGCTACTACTCTGGATGCGTTCCGAGTTACGCATAAAGCGCATGGTGAATCGTTTTGTCGTTCTTTATTATTATCTTGGTGAACAATAAAGACAAATGATGCATTATGCGCAACTCGAAACGCAACTTCTGTTACATACCATTATATTATATTAGTATTGTATTCTGATTTCAGTTTCTTAATGTTAATATTAATGAAATTATTTCGATTTGAATTGATTTACCACTGTAACAAGTTGCGTCACCATAAATTATAATCTACATAAAATGATTATTGTAAAAGATTTAGTGATTATTTCGTGAGAGGAATAGTAAAGCATGTTGTATAGCAAATACAAGTGCTTTGCTTTCGTATTCTTTGTTTGTTGTCTTGTATATCCATCTGCTTGAAATATACAGCATTTTTAGCAGATAGGATTTATGTCTAAAACATTCAAAGTGTGCAGATTAAATTCAGTGCACTAAATGCAATAAAAGCATTACATAGAATAAGTTTCTTATGTCATAACGTTTGTAATATATGTAGGAAGACTGTAATTATTATATAATATATTACTTCATATACATAGTTATCGTTCTTATTCCTTAATAAAATTTTATAAACGCATTTTATGTTAATGTGCCATTTTATGTCTTATTTATATGCACTATTTGTACATTTTTTATGAGTCGTACATATCTCCCATCCCTATGGGATATACGGCAAAAGTGCTTTCAAAAAGATTATTTTACAATATGAAAAAAATAAATATTTCAGATTTCTAAAATTTTTTTTATAGTAGAGAGTACAAAGTTTTTACTGATGTAGTCCGATTACTTTAAACATAGTAAATAACATTAAATAAATTAAGTTTTTGATAGGTGTATAAATCGGAGTTTCCCTAATTTAAATTGATATTAAAAAAAAAGAAAACTATACGATATATTTATAGATAAATAATTGAGCGGAATTAGATACCGATAACATTATGAAGAAAAGATAGCTATAGCATTACTATAATAAATAGTGTTAATATAATAAATAGTTAATATAATAAATAGTGTTTTTAGATTTTTTTATTGCGGTTTCAGACTCTGAGTAATTTTAATCAAAAGTGTGTTGATGTCAAAACTTTAAATAAAGCTAGTGGTAGCGTCGGGAATTTGACAACAGCACGAAAATACGCAATAATGTTCACCATGTTAAGTGGCCAAGAGATCCGTTTTATATTTTTATACGTGACGACGCTACATCGATTGATCGGCGAATAGGGACAATTATATATTTGCTCTTTCAACCTTAGATTGCAAAATTATAATCATTTCCGGTTAAAAGCATTGATTATCCGACAGATTTCATTGTCTTACGGTTATAAAACAAAAATAACATATATTGTGCTCATTAGTCATTCTTCTATATAAGCATTGTTTCCAAATTTACAAACATTTATCGCGTTAGTAAAAGTGACGATCAAATTCGACTACCTGTACATTTTGCTAAGTGTTTTTATCAATTTTATTTAAAAAATAATGGACAAGATGACTGTAGATCCATCCAAGTCGATTCCTGCATTTTACGCTGGACAAAGTATACTTTTGACTGGTGGAACAGGATTTCTGGGTAAAGTTTTTATCGAAAAAGTTTTACGATCTTGTCCAGATGTTCGCGAAATATTTCTATTAATGCGACCGAAGAAAGGATTAAGTATTAAAGAAAGACTCAGTAAAATATTAAACCTACCAGTAAGTTGGATATACAAAAAGAAATTTTTGTAAAAAATTTTATATTTCTTTAAATTAGTTAAGTTATTTTTACGTAATTTTAAAAAAGTGTTTGATAGAAAAAATTACTTTTGAACGAATTACTAAATGCTATTTTAATGTTATCACTGAAAATAATCATCCTTCAAAAGAATGTTTGTAAATTTTCCAACTAGTAAATAACAAAATATTGAAATGCATTAGTTAAAAATTAAACATTTTATTTTTATAAAAGATTGATTAAAAATATGTTAGAGTAATTGTTACAACAGAGAACGATACAGATTTATAATTTATAACGCCTCTCTAATTTAGCTATTTGAAAAATTGCGCGAGGAGCGACCTTCGAATTTTGAGAAATTAATTGTAATTTCTGGTGATGCCAGTGAGAAAAATATGGGTTTGTCGGCTACGGACAGGCAAATGCTGGTTGAAAGAGTGACTATAATAATTCATGCAGCCGCGAGTGTGAGATTCAATAATAGTTTAAAGTATGCCATATTTGCCAATACCAGAGCAACAAGAGACATCTGTATTTTAGCACAAAATATGAAGAATTTAATCGTAAGTCAGACAGTAACTAAGATCATGCATTTAAATAACTTATCCCATGTCACGCAATTTATGTAACTTTTATTTTTATTTTAATGTTCTTAAAAAACTTAAGAATCATTGTGTACTTTTCAAACTTAACAAGAAATGTGTGTGTTCCATTTCAAAGCAGGCATATGAATTCATAAATTCATAGATTATATTATTATTATAAGTCTAAGTAATTATATAAAGAGTTTGAGTACAATTTTTTTTATTAGTTTAAACGTTACTTAGTTTTTTGTTTGTCCTATTTGTAACTATAGTTACTTCTACAAAGTAAAACTTTCCCAACATGAGCCCATATTTTGTCCGCGTCTGCCGACAGTCGCTGTCGATAACTAACGATAACTAATGGCAAAAGCTATCCTAGAAAAAAAACACTGTTTTTGTCGGCTGTCGCTGCTGATACCGATACAATTGTCGGTAGACGTGTACTGAACATGAGCCCTAATTGTATATATACAATCATATATGTACAGACCGAATATTATAATAACATACAAAATATAATAAATTCGAATGAATATTTGTCCTAATTTGTTTGGTATTTTAAAATTGATAATATAAAATTCATTATCACTAATATAAGAACTGAAAAAGATTTTTAAAGAAATGTACTTTCTTAATTAATTGCTTTCATATGTTAAAGGCATTAGTATACGTTAGTACAGCATTTGCACACATGAATGAACCATTTGTAGATGAAAAAGTGTACCTGCCAATAGCTGATTGGCAAAAGATAATTGAAATAGTTGAGACATCGGATGAGCATACTTTAAACGTTTTTACGGCTAAGTAAGTTACAAACCAAAATCGATTATGCATTCATACATTATATACATGTGTACTGGAATATTTTGTTTTATTTATAAGAATTTAATCATATTCAAATTTTTAAGTCTATATGCACTTAAAATTATGTACAGGTGTTTGGACTATGCACCCAATACATACATTTTTTCAAAAAACCTTGCGGAAAAGGTAATACAAGATTATTCTTCTTCCTTGCCTTGTGCGATTGTAAGACCTTCCATTGGTATGTAGTCTTTTTTCTAGTATTATATAAAAAATAATTTCTAGTCTTAATGCGTTACTGTGGGGTGCTAAATATATATATTTCCATTGTTTGGATAAAATGGTTGCACTGATAGAGTAATTTTTTTTAAATAATAATTATACCATTAAGAGTGTATACAATAGGAAAAAAGAATAAATATATATTTTTATGGAATGCAAAAGTTACGGATTTGACTCCCATCCGAGCTAATATTTTTCGCAATAAGAATTAATTATTTTCAGATTTTAATATATCGTTCAACATTATTAAGATTATTTCGAATATGCAAATAAGCATCAAAAATATGTTAAATTGCTAGTCAATTTAAATCGTAATATTTCTGCGGTAGTTTAGTAATTTTAGCGTTTCAAGACCGAAAAATCATTTTGGCGCGTATCTAGGGACATATATTAGTATATAAATTTACATAAGAATCATATAAGCGTTAAGATCCAGCTAGTCCGTTCAAGGTTTTGATTTTTATAATTTGTGTTATACACTCCACACACACACACACACACACACGATTTTGTTTGATACAAAAAATGGTAAATATGGCAAAAAACGCTGTTTTTGGCTCAATTTATCTTAAAAATCTGACGTGATGGATATCTTAGCTGGCGGATTTGAATTTAGCGACTTTCAATCTATTAAGAAATGCCCTACTTGCTGAAAACAAACTTATTGACAAATAACATCAATTTGTTTGCTGATAATGTATTAATAATGATTGTGTCTCATCTTAGTGGCGTCAACATTTCAAGAACCTTTTCCAGGATGGCTAGATAATGTTTATGGTCCAATAGGAATTACTATTGGCGCTGGAAAAGGAATAATACGAGTAATGTATACAAACGGAACTATTAACGAAGATTTCGTACCAGTAGACATTGTTATTAAAATTGTAATAATCGTAACTTGGAAGGTAGGATTAACCACGTATGATCACAGGTATGTATGCTTGCTTTTTTAACTTTATTATATTATAAATGAACTGTAAAATTTTTTTCTCTATTTGCAAATATATAAATTCGAGTTTACAATACAATTAAAAAAATACACGTAAAAGACCATTATATAATTGTTATATTTTCTTTAGTCATCAAAGAGATTACATTCAAAAGAATTGAAAACCAATTTTTGAATAAAAAATGACCGCAAAAAATGCCTGTTTTTTGGTCATCAATTTTAGGGTTAAATGATTATTCTAAATATTTGATATATACTATTTTGTAATAAATGATAGCTTATTGTGAGACATTAATTACAAAATGTTTTACGTTAAGCATACATTTGGATTTAGAAATATAAAGGGTCAACGGGGTCGTCAACTACGAAGAACTCAGAAAATATGACACTAACAACGTTTTACAGTACAAATTTTTGTTAAATTTTCTCAAATGTCAGTATCTATAGATTGTTTGAGTTACTCATTATGAATCTAATATTAGATTTTAAAAATTCAAGATGGCAAACATTATATATCGGACACAAACACTAGAACAATCATTCACTTCTATAGAAATTGTAATGCTGTGATTTCTTTGGCTCGCTGAGCCTACGAATCTTCTATTACAATTTGAAAAGTAATTATTGACAATTATTGAAAAAGCATTCTTTTGATTACTTTTTTATAAAATAAATCAAATTTAAGTTGGCGATGCATAAAGGATAACGTAATAATGTTATTTAGTATATTTAGAAGCTTTTTTGATTTTGCTTCTTCAAGAAGATAATTTTTTTATATCTTGTCATCGGTAAAGGTAAAGGTAAATTTGATATACATTATAATTCACAATTTGGTAAAAAAAAGAACTACTAATATAATAGTTTACATAAAAGTAAATGATTGTTTTAGTATCTGCCATATCATATACGCCTCTTGAATTTTTAAAATCTGATATCGGATTCAGCAACTCAAAGAAAATATCGACTTTCATAAAAATTCAATAACAATTCGTGTTATAAAGCGTTATTAGTGTATTTTCTTAGTAATTCATGACTCCTTTGATGCTCTATATTTCTAAAACCAATCGCATGCTTAAAAAAACTTTTTTATGATTAATGTCTCATCATGAGTTATTATTATATATTTAACATAAAATTGATTTCTAAAATCGAGGACCGGAAAACAGATAAAAAATTCACCCTTTTTGATCATTCTTTATCTACATCTTCTCCTTGTGTAAGATAAAACTGAAAATGTTAAATTAACAGTTTTTTATGTTTTTTATGTTATTTATGTTTTTTTGGATAGGTTTTCGAACCGTATTAAATGATTGATACTTTTTTATAATACGGTGTATTTTATATATTTGAAAATTTCATAAATAATAAATTATTTTTCTGGGACTTTTCTTAATACAGATTTTATAGAACTTTATGCAAATTGGAAGTTTATTTTTATTTACTTTTAATTTCTTAATCGATTTATAATTTTATTTATTATTAGCATTACAGATTCCGCACCTTTAATTGTAAATTGCACCAGTATAAAATACTTTACTTATCAAGATTGTGCAAATGTGATGTATACTATTGCAAATGAGGTACCTTTCGAAGCAACTGTCTGGACACCTTATGTAATATTTACTCCAAATTTCGTTCTATTCTATATACTAACAATGTTATTGCATATTCTACCAGCTATATTAATAGATCTGATTTTAAAATTCACTGGACATCAACCAATGTAAGTTTTAATTTAAATATTAAATTAGTTTACCAAAGAGGTTATTCTTATCTTCATTTTCATCTCTTGTATCAAGAAGGAAAGTCAATAACACCGCTTTTTAGTACGCCCAGGATATTTAGAAAATTACTCTTGTTTTTATTAAGTAATTAATAGGATTCTTAATAGCTATTAGAGAGAATAAAAAAAGTCATAATCTATGTATATAGATTGCTTAAGATCATAGTGTTTAAGGTGATTCTTTTATACAGTACCGAAAATTCATGGTGCTTCTTCAGGGTCCACCCAAAATTACAAATATCTGCATAAAATATTAATTTGGATAAAATATTAATACTATGTGTATATCTTAATGAAATAGTATGGAACATATGAAAGTAAATCAAGAACTGCATCTTCATCGAGCGAAATCAAGATGAGATTATGTTTACTTTTCGAGATAAAATTTTCATGCAAGTTTATCGTATATAAATTTATGCACGTAAATATATATCTTTTCAGAATAGCCATAGATCTATTACTTTTTTGTGACCATTAAAATCGTAATTTTTCAAACTATTCCAATCTCGTTTTTGAGAAAAGTATATGGCAAAATTTGTGTGCAGTTAGTCAAAGAAACGTTTGTGAGGCTTATCTGTCACGATTTTCACTAATTGTTATTTGTGAAAGTTTAATATTCTACTTTTTTTTTGTCTCTTATTTCATTGTCTTAACCTCTCGCTACTATAGAATTTTGCACATGTCAATTTTCACTTCAACTTTATTATATAAAAAGATTAGAGATTTCTAAGGTAATTCAATTTATTAAAGATTTAAAGATTCACTTTAATACGTCCAAAAAACTTAAACTTAAAAAATAAAAGATAAAATTTAATTGTAAAATGAAAAGAAAAAAAAAAATAAAATTAATGAGTATAAGCTTGACAATGCGACTTTAGTCTATAGTGAACTAACAGTGATCACTTATTTGTTATAGCTTTATCTATATATCAGAAATGATAAAAAATTAATTTTTTATTATGAGTTCAATTTATCTTTATCTAAGAATGTAAATTGACATAATATACAATAATAGCTCAGCAGTATAACGAGAGAAAATTTTTATTATATAATTCACTTATTAGTCATGAAAAAGATATCATAACGGCATCTAATTATCTATTAATTAAATAGATCAAGCTTTTCCTCACTTAATAGATATTTTTAACATTTCTAATAATGAATTCTCTTAATAATGAATCTAATAATAAAATATTTAACATTCTTATTTTTAACATTCCTAATAATACGATACAGAAAAAATGTTTTTTAGGAATCCTGAGCAAGCTAAAAAACGATCATATTGATTGTTATTATTGACCGATATATTCATTCTTTGTATGAAATACAATTTACGAATATATTCTTTCTATTTATCTATTATTTACTCGTATATCTATTATACATATTTTAGAGAAATTTTTATATAAATGATTATGTGTTTATAAAAATGTACCTATTTTTACCAAATTTCTTGTTTTTTCCCTAATTTATTATACTTTTGGATTCTCAATCCACGGATTACATAGTTAAAGCTGTATTAGCTACACCGTCTCTTCTCTAATAAGGGTGTATTCCGAATTACGTATAAAGCGCACGAGGTATCATTTTATCTTTACTTATTCTTCAGTGAATAATAAGGACAAATGATATATCATGCACTTTGTGCGTATTTTGGAAAAAACCTCAAGTAAAGTGTAAATTAGGTTAGTGCAACTCCAAAGAAGAGTATACGTGGCCAGTTGTGCTGTGAGTTACTTTACATTCCATGAATTGAAATGCAACAATGCCAATAGGTTGACACTGATGTCTTTAGTACCGCAAGACAATGTTGCTTCGTTTTTTTTTGATGTTTCCACTTTTGATATTAGAACGTATTGCAAGTAAGTGTATTATATTTTTAATTTCAAATAGATAATATTTACAATAAAGCAGTTTAAGGCCAATAAGTGTTTATTTTACTATATGAAGAAATTGTGCCATTGGTGCCAAAAAGTTTCTTCTTCATGAAGACATGAATCGATTAGATGCAGCCAAAGCACATAATAAAAGGTAAAAATGGTTCATAATTATTCTTAATTATTGTTTGCTTATTCATGTTTGAAAAATTTATTTAAAAAATTGGTCTAATAAATAACATATAGAGAGATTGTAAGAATTAAACTAATTATTTCTCGAAAAGTATCGATTAAAACAAATCTAATTAGGTAAATATGTCAAAAATTTTAAAGTCTTAATTACAAAATTAATATTATATTAAATTATTATCCGAATTATAAAGTAAGGTAGCAAATAGATACCTGTCAAATCTAAAAATTTTGTAAGATTTATGGCGTGAAGTAGAGATCACACAAACATGGAATTTACAGCAGTCCAAAGAGTGAATCTTTACCTTCAATTTGCTATTTTATTGAGTGCTGTAAGATTTTTCTTCACCGAGCTATTGAATATTGAAGCAAAAAAAACCTCTTTCGCTTCAACGTTCAATAGCACTCAATAGAAAAGCAAATTGAAGGTAAAGATTCGTTCTTTAGACTGCCATAAATCGCATTTTTGTGTGAATTTTATTTCACGCCATAGATCTTCGTAAAGTTTGTAAAACTTTTTCAGATTTGACGAATATCTACTTGTATCCGTATATCTCCATGAATAATCAGTCAACTTGAAATAGCAATTATCGAATTCGAAAGTAGAAATTTCGAGTTTTTTAATGTTTTTTGATTTGTGGTCTACTATAATTTTTCATCGAGTTATGATTTTCTGAATATTGCGCAATTTTGGGCGTACATTTTTGTTGAGTAGTATATAATCTATGAATGTGCATATTAATCTTTGAATGTGTATATTAATCGCATTTCTTTTATTTTCTAGAGTGTATTTGCTCGTCACAATAGTAAAAACTATTACATTTATTGGATTACTGTGGATAATATATAAGTGGATCTTTTTCGGTACATTATAAAATTGCTGATTTAGACTTATCCATATTTATCAAATTATATTTTACGACGAATAGATATATATTATGCTCAAAAAAGATAATTTTTAAATTAAAAGATGTTTATCTTGGAGGACTTATTGTATTTTAAAAATAGTGGGATTGTTTATTATTTAGAATTAAATTTTTTGTGAATATTTATATAATACAGAAGGTAATTATATAAAGCAGCGAATAAAGTATCATTTATATAAGAATAAAACCTTTTGTATTTTTAATGTCTATATAAAAAGCACAGAAATAAAAAGAAAGTGGCGGGATTTGGTATTTGCGGCAATGAGCTTTCGAGTTCCTAACGCCTAATAATAATAATAATAATAATATAAAAAGCAACTTGTAGTTACGTGCGTAGACAATGTTTGTTGTCTTTAATATATATATAATATTGCAATTATTTATAAGATTGATTGAGCTTACAATATATAAATCAATGTATAAATGTAAATAAACTTATGCATTATTTAATTCAATTTCCAGATTTTTTTTATTTACGATTCTAATCTTACAAATAACGGAAATGACAAATATATTTTATTTAGGAAATACTCTATATTTTATTTACATATTTTATTTATATATATTATTTAGTATGTAACATTTGACTATGAATACTGTCCTCTAATATGACTAAAGCTTCAGACACAATACAAGGGAATAGCGATAGTAATAAGGAATAATAGATTTCAACCTATCAGAAACTAGATACATTGAAATACACGATTAATACATAGAAATGTACGATTTGTAACAGATTGAAATCTGGGGGTTGATTGTGTAATTTGAAATGATGTAAAAATTACAAAAGTGAGCAAATTCATTGGAATATGTATAATTTCATTGATCAACACCTAGTAAATTTGTTCATTTTTGCAATTTTCACCTTGTTTTAAGTTATCGCTATTGCCGCGTATTAGGTCTAAGACATAACTTCAAAGAATTAAATAAAATATTAATAGTTACGGATAAAATGTAACTAAATAACGTTAAAAATTCAAGAGTTTAAAATGTAGCTGAGTTAAGTTAAGATTAATTAACTTTTTAACTTTATAACTTAACTTTTATCTTTTTAACTTAACACCAACTTTGTCAATTTCCAATCCTCTTTTCCTCAATTTATAATTGGTCTGTAAATGAGAATGGATTGAAATGGATTTAGATTTCTGAAAAATCTTAATATGTATTCGTGAATATTATGATAAATGCAAATGCATTTTCATTTATTTATAGGAATTGTATGAAGTATATTTCTATGGCTTCCAAAAATAACATCGCCTTCTCTTGTGTTTTATAAGTATCTCTTAATTAAAAATTCTGATTAGAAAATGTAATTTTTCTATTTAATTGAATCCAGTTGAATCTAATTGAATCTAATTGAATCCAATTAAATCCAAAAAATGTTTTTTTTTTATTTAAAATACGTATTTGTATAGATAAAATTTTATTCTATTTTAATTTATTTTCGCTTATTCAAAAAATTTTTGATGCATCAGCTAATAATATTATATCGCTTCATTATTTCAAAAGTGACACAACGCAAACATATGATTTGTTAATTATTATCACAAATGCATTAAACAACATTACTCTATTAATTATTGAGAGTGTAATAACTTAATTTTATTGAAAATTGTTGAAATTATTATATTTTGAAAAAGATGATTTTTAATGAAAGAACGTAGATTATGTAAAAATAATTATTTAATTCATGATGTAAAAATAATCTTTATGTGATCTTAAAAAATTGACTTGCAAGTTCTCAAGGCCTTTCTTTAGCAAAGAAAACTTATGACAATAAATAATATCTACATATGTAAAACTTATAATTAATATAATAGTAAAAAACTAATAACTAATATTAATAAAAATATGTTAATTGCAAAACATAAATTAAAGTTAATTTTATTTCAACAATTTATTTCAAAATTGATTAGCACACACAACACAAAATAGATGAAAGATGAGAACGATAATTTAGTTACGGATACAACGGCAGTTTTAAACACATGGAAAAATTATTTTGATCGGTTATTGAATGTCGAATCTGAAAACGACCGGGAAATAGAGAATTTTGAGTATCACACGGCTGAACCTAGGATTAACGAACCGACAATTTCAGAAGTAGAAAGCGCGATTAAAAAATTAAAAAATCACAAAGCACCGGGTAATGACTTGATTCCGGCGGAACTGATTAAATGGGGGGGAAGTAGATTGATAGAAGAAATTCAGAAATTAATTATCTTAATATGGAATAAAGAAGCATTGCCGGAACAATGGAAAGATTCAATTATAATCCCGATTTTCAAAAAGGGGGACAAAATGAGTTGTAATAATTACCGGGGTATCTCACTTTTACCTACATGCTATAAAATTCTGTCGAATATTTTATTAATGAGGCTTGTACCATATGCAGATGAGATAATTGGAGATCATCAATGCGGCTTTAGGAGAAATAGATCGACTGCGGACCAAATCTTTACTATTCGGCAAATCTTGGAGAAAAAATGGGAATTCGACCAATCGGTACATCAACTTTACATTGATTTTAAAAAAGCGTATGATTCGATAAAACGGGAGAAAATGTATGAAATTTTAACTCGGTGGGGGATACCCAAAAAATTGGCTAACTTAGTCCAAGTTTGTTTAAAAGATACCAGAGGTAGAGTAAGAATAGGTAATCAAATGTCGGAAACTTTTAATATTCATAGCGGATTAAAGCAGGGGGATGCATTGTCACCTCTTCTGTTTAATCTAGTATTGGAATATGCTATTAAAGAAATGCAGAAGAGTAATGATGGTTTGCAGTTGAACGGTACAACACAAATATTAACATATGCGGACGATATTGCTTTGTTGGGAGATAATAAAGAAACACTAATAAATAACGCTAAAATTCTATTAGATAAAACGAAAGAACTGGGGCTGCAAATAAACGTTGAAAAAACTAAATATATGGTCACTGATAGAATTCAGAATATTCATAATAACGGAAACCTGGTCGTCTGTGATAAAATTTTTGAACGGGTTAGCAATTTTAAGTATTTAGGATCGATTTTAAACCAAACTAATGAAATAAGAGAAGAGCTCAAGAGAAGAATTAATTTGGGGAATGCGTGCTTCTATTCGGTTAAGAAACTACTCGGTTCGCGGATATTGTCTAGGCGCTTAAAAATTAGAATTTACAGAACGATTATTTTACCGGTAGTCCTTTATGGCAGCGAAGCGTGGTCACTTACATTACAAGACAAGAAAAGATTTAGGGCTTTCGAAAATAAAGTACTTCGAAAAATCATCGGGGCAAAACGCGATGAGGAAACGGGCGAATGGAGAAAATTACACAACGCAGAATTACATCAATTATATAATAGTCCGGATATTATTAATGTCATAAAATCGCGTCGATTAAGATGGGCAGGTCACGCGGCGCGTATGGATGAGAATCGAATTGCATATAAAGTACTAATTGGTAAACCGGATGGGAAGAGACCATTGGATAGACCAAGACGTAGATGGGAAGAAAATATTAGAATGGACCTTAACGAAATGGGGTACGAGGGTCACAAATGGAGGGATCTGGCTCAGGGACGGGAACAGTGGCGGGATTTGGTATTTGCGGCAATGAGCTTTCGAGTTCCTAACGCCTAATAATAATAATAATAACACAAAATAGATTCGAATTCAACAGGTCAAATCTTCAGATAATGAATATACTTAGTCTGATATAAAGAGCTATGGTAATATATACACATTTGTCGCGTTATTTTTCATGTTAAAACTCAACGAAAGTAAAATTTATTAAAACATATTTTTTTAATTACAGCTAGAATAATAAGATGATAAAAATCAATAAATTAGCTAAACATAATTTGAAGGCAAACTTAAATAATGGACATGATGACTATTGATCCAATCAAGTCGATTCCTACATTTTACGCTGGTAAAAGTATACAAAGTATACTTTTGACTAGTGCAACAGGATTTCTGGGTCAAGTTTTTATCGAAAAGATATTACGATCTTGTCCAGATGTTCGTGAAGTATTTCTGTTAATGCGGCCGAAAAAAGGATTAAATATGAACAAAAGGCCTGAAAAAATATTAAATTTACCGGTAAGTTGAATGTATATTATAATATAAGAGCAAACTTTTCATAATAATGTCTCACACAGCACACTCCATCGCAATGTGCATATCGCACAAAAGTAATATCTGTACGTCATTTGGCTTACAATTAGCAACGCAACATAACATAGACAGTAAAATATTGTAGTATAAATCAATAGAAAAATGTGAATAGAATTTAAGTAAATATTTATACTCGTATTTAAAATCGACTTTTATACACAAATTATGACATCTACATGACATCCATTGAACGATATGTGTGAGATATTTATATCAATGCACAACGCAAGATTGTTAATTTTTTTTAAGCATTAACATTCAAATATCATATTGTTAAATGTAAATTTTTGATAAGATTTTTTTTTATAATATTGTAGTATTATTATTTCAAAAAATTATATATTCAATATTAATTGAAGATGTAAAGGAGATCATTTCAACGAGATTAACTATCCTTCGCGCACAAATGGCGGCGTAGCGAAAAAAGTGAGGATGTTGATATTATTCAATTTTCTAAGCCTGAAATCGTATTTACATATAGATACAGAATCATCTTCACTTTGCCCAATATATTGTTTCCCTTATAAGAATGATTAATCTGTTGTTGAACAAAGTATAGATACGAAACCTTTAATCATTAGGAATTATTCGTAGGACCTTCTAAAAACAGGAAATAACAATTATTTATCCATCAGGTCCGAGGAAAGTACGTGAGGCAAATATTTCAGACTATTTCAGCGTAATCAATAATATAAAACTCGTTTTTTGTGACAATTTTCAGATCTAATAGATAAATAATTGTTTTTTTTTTAAACTATCTTACGAAGTTTCCAATAATTAATTATCATTCAATAATGATTTAGCATATAGGCAAAAAATAAATAGACGAATCTCAACAACTGACGCTCCGCAATCTCTCTCGAACAATACACAATTTCACTTTTGCGTTTATTATTTTTTATTGATTTTAATTTAATATTAATAATCTAGTCTAGGTATATAATACAAGTATAATTTAATAGTGTAATCTAATATAAGTAATAATTATTCTGACAGATCATATTTAAATCATACTTTATATACTTTATAAGAAACTGAAGTGTTATATATATGTTCATTTTCAATAGCTTTTTTATGCTCATTCAATGTAAATATTACAAAAGAATAGACTATATTATATGTAAAAAATTAATGAACTGTTAATGAACAATATATATTGTATATAATTTAATAATAATATTTAATTAATTCAAAAAATGCAAAGACATAATAGTTATTGTTGTAAATCGTTTTAATAGCATCACGATAAAGAAAATTTTGTACAAGTCTATGAACACGTCTACTAAAAGATGCTATGTATTTGTTTGTTTGATTAAAATTAATTTTTAAGATGACATATTAATTACATTAGTGCGACCTAAAAGTTCTGCGACGGTATTGACAAGTTTGAAGGAGATATTTTTCATCAATATACGGCTTTTGATTCCGGCGTTTTTTAGTGCCAAGTGATAAAGATCGGCATAAAACTGTCAGAAAAATATATTTATTATAGTTATTATTCATTATGCATTTTGTTTATTCTTTAAGATACATTTGCGTCTCTTTTTCATTATTTCTTATTTTCTTTATTATAAAGAAATATTTTATAAATCCATCAAAGACCATCATAAAAAAATTTTAAATAAAAATTTTATACTTTTAAGAGTGCATACGTACTTACATATATACGCATATTTATGTATTAAAATTGTTAAAATAAATTATTAATAACTTTCAAAATTTTTTAAATTTTTATTAAATCTTGTATTACCTTCGAGTTCTCACCATCTAACGGTACACTAGAAAATTCCGAGCTCACTTCGGTGCAGGATACTGTTACTGTTTTCAAAGGAGTTATCAAAAGAGTTAAATTTGTTCGCTGTAAAAGAAAATAAGACATTAAACAATTTTATTTTAATTTATATTATTTGGCGCAATAAAAGTTAATTTTTTAGAAATTAATACTCACACGTCCGTAAACAATATTTTGTTTTTTGATATTAGTTTTATTAGAAAGTGAAAAATAAATAAAAAATAAAATTAAAGTAATTATATTAATTTTAAGCGATATTAGGAATAGCTTTTCATACATTAGTGTATTGTTTTACATTTTTTACAATAAAAACAAAATAATTAAGTTGTCCGACCTCTTTTGAAACACATCCGTGAAGTTCCTTAAATTGTATTACAATTTCTCTGGAATGTCGACTAGCGTTCCAGCGCGACCAGGAGAACGTATATGCTGTGCAAAGTAGAGCCATGCATTCTCGTAGATGTCTTTCAGTTACTGGATGTTTTACCGGAAGAGCTTTCATATAACTAAAGGCGTCTCGCTCTGGAAACAAATCGCATCCAGCATTGCGCATTTTCTGTTAGAAAACAAAAGAATAGTTTATCTCATACAAAAGAAGTTATTTAAGTATCTCTTAATTCTAGATATTAAAAATAGTAATAATATCAGTTAAAATTTTTTTATTTCAATTTCTGTATTATTATTAACGCAAATTATTTGTGCAAAAAGTTGATAATTTTTACCTCAATCAAGATGTGCAGCTTCATGTATTTTCCAATAATTTCATTAAATGATGTTGACATGCCACCAGCTAGCGAATTTAAGCAGACCAAGTCCTCCTACGAAAATAAAGGACTATCAAATATATTAATATAATCAAAATAATAATAATAATCAATATTAGATAAAAATAGACCAAAAAATATTCAACATAAATGAATGAGAAAGCCACATTCAGTAAAGTTAGTCTTAGTGCCTAATAATATATTGTGTAAATTTTTATAATTTCTAGTTTAAACAAACTGTGGGCTGATTATTTGTCGTCTTCACATCCCGGCTGAGATAATATTTTTTGCAATAAATTATTCACAGTACTTTAAAGATACTTATCAGCATTAATAATATTAAATTATTTGTCAATTTTATTTGTGATATTATGTAATCTCTAATTTCAGTTTAAGATTGTGTTTCAAGACCGACAATAAGTAACTGGCGTATAGTTTGAATTAGAAATTGTAAAAATACAACGTATTATTAAACACTAAAATCCACCTTCCAACGACCGAATAGGATTTTTTTTATTCGAGAATAATAATAATGTTTTACATAAACCTTATAAAATAAATTTTAAATAAAAAATGGTATTTCACCTTATAAAATATTTGTTAAAGTTATAAAAAGTCATTAACATTTTGTTTTTTACGTGGAACGTTCATTTAACTTTCTGTTTTTGTGTGCGCCATTTGTACAAAATTTGTGTCTTATGTATTTGTATTTCATGTATTTAACTAATCTAGTTGTAAATAATTTGTTAGGAGTTTTAAGAATAGAATACCCTGACTATAAATTCCGCTTGAACGATAGCAGCGGACACATTGAGCACAACACCACCGTGTACGTTTCTGCTAATTTCAGGCTTGAGCTCCCAACTTTGGAAAGGGATGTTAATAAATTTAAAAGTGGCAAGACCGTGGATGCCTAATCTGCCAGTCCTAAACGTGATAGTTTGCTTCTCCTCGTTGTATTTTATATCGTGCACATCCTGTGTAGACCATATTTTCTTCTCAGGTATCCAATGTGCCACTAATGGTGGTTCAAACCAAATAATAGAACTGGGAAGCCTGTAAAAATATAATTTAATGGAATGTGATTCAATATAAGTGTGTTAAACAATTGGAAACAAGAATTTTTTTTATATATTATATAATAGCGGTATAAAATTTAAAACTTTTATTTATTTAAAAGGACAT
>NW_017306091.1:1272917-1278998 GCF_001594115.1 Trachymyrmex septentrionalis | reverse complement strand
TTATATATAATTATTCTATTCTTATAATTATAATTTTTTATTCTGCATTATATTTTAATTATTGTGTTACATCTTCGTTGGAACCATTGATTTTTTAATTATTTATCCGTAATAAAATAGTTCAGTGAAATGATATCGTTTCGAAATCGTTATGATTAAAAAGTTGTCGATTTAAAACTTGCGCTAAAATTTCAATACTTTTGTAGAGTAACAAAAAATTGTGTATATAATGGGAATGTAATGGGGGCTTGATACATTTTTCAATATTTTTCTGTATACATGTGTGATACACAAATCTTATATTCTAAAGATTTTTTTCGTTTAAAGATCGAATCAACATTTTTTCAATCTTATTTTCTAATTTCCAACTCGAAAATTAATCGAAATTGTAATAAACAATCCAATTTGTAGTAAAAAATTTATCGATGTCAACAGAAATTTCAAAAATGTTCAACTTATTTTTGAGATGTCTTTTCGAGAAACTATTTTGAACTGAGTTGGCACACGAATAATTTTTTAATTATATTTTACTATTGTTGTATCCAATTTTTATTTATAATTAACTTATCAAAAAAATATACTTTAAAGTTACTAGAGCCAATTCCTCCATTGCGGTCTCTAAAGCTTTCATTTCTGCTTCGATTACTTCTGGTGTTCTTTCAGAATCTGGTGCTGGAGGCGGCGCCTTATACGGCTTGTAAAATGGTACAGATTTCAATTCTTTAGGAATTTGCACTGCAAAAAAAATAATGTTAACATTTAAGGACAACATTAACAAAACAAATATGTGACAAATTGCTATATTAAAATAATTATTGGTTACGTGTGGTAAGCATAATATCTCTTCTCATATCTTTTGGTTGCGGTGGCTGATAAACTAAATCGATGTGTAAAACGCCACCAAGTATCCTGTATTTTCGTAAATTTATCTCTGTTTTTTCGCAGCGTGTAAATAGCAATTTTCTAATTTCCCTTCGAGATTCATCTAAAAGCAAGAAAAATGAACATTTATTAAAATAACTTCATTATTATATTAATTCTAAGACGGAATAGGATCAATAAAATTAAATAAATTAATATAAAGAAGAATTAATTCCTGTAAAATTAAACATCTGAGAGATTTCAATTTTTTAACCAGAAAATGCATTTAAATAAAATTTTTAGCTTTTTTTCTTTTTTTTTTTTGAAATACGAAACACCTTACCGGTCTGAGTGTTAAGATGTTGAACTACAATATATTATATACATTTTAAAATAAATATATTATATATTGTTAGTTCAACATCTTAACACTCAGACCGGTAAGGCGCTTCGTTTTTCAAGTTTTAATATAAACGGTCTCGTTTTCAATCATATTATTTTTTCTTTTATCTTCTTTTTATCTTATTTTTATTACATTTATATTAACAATGCTATGATATACAACATAAAAAGTATTTTATTTTAATATATTTAAATATTATCTTTTAACATATGTTGAAATGTAATAATAAATTATTTTTAATAAAAAATTCAAAATTTTAATAAATGTATCAACTATATGCGATTTGAGAACTGTACCTTCTCTTTGTAGAATAATTTCATCTGGTGTTGGCAGATAAGGTAATTGTTCCAATTCTTGTTCTAGATCTGAACGTTTCCCTTGCATTCGTTCCAGTTTTTTTTGCTGTTTTCCTTTCCTTTCGTTCTTTGTAGGTAGCAGATCTGGCGGGTTCTCCATTTTCTCAAGTATAGCATTTTTTTCTTCCAATCGAAGGCGACGGCCTTCAACCTGCTCTTCATGTATCTTTAATTTCGTATTATACTCATTTTGACAATAGGTTAAAAAATCTGAAGCATAATATAAAAACAAAAAATTTAATAAACTCATGTTCCTTTACAAAAATAAAGGTATTTATAGTATAGTTCTTTACGAGTTTTACTATACATATAAAACTTTTATATGACACTTTTCAATTTTCATATATATGTATGTATGTATGGTAAATGTTCCTCTTTACACAGCCAGTCCCAAATGACCTCCGAGTGGCCTTGACTTTGACCTTGATCCCTAAGAAGGTCAAAGTCATTTGATCTTTTCCGCTCGTTATTCATTAAAAAGTTATCAATAAAAACATTTTTATGAATATAGGACTTTTTTTCAACACAACATACCAATATGAAGAATATATAACATTTTATTCATTACTTGACGATCATTTAATGAATATAAAGAAGCCAATTTAATTTAAAAAATTGCGGTATTCTGTCATTAAAATCATATCATTTTTTAAACATAAATTCTGCTAAATAATGTTCGTAGTGTCCTTCTCGTATACCAAATCGTAATAAAGCAGAATGTATATCACGCCATAACCGCTCAACATTTTGTGTGTGTACACCAGATTCAGTTAACAAAATTAATAAAGTAATTAACGTCTGATGCACATAATCAAGTTCTTTTAAAGGTATATATCCTTTCCACAAATTACTGCCATAAATTATACTGCCTGGTGCAATACGTTCCTGAATTATTCTTGTTAATGTTTATATAGTACTTTCACAGGAACAATAAAAAAAGATTTACTACTACGTTCAATAGCACCAAAAACCCATTGCCCACCAATTATCCGTCCTCGATTATATTTTCTCCGACCAACTTTCGTTTCATCTGCTTTCACTATCCACGATCATTAAGCATACCAGTTTTTTGTCTCATCCATTAAATTAATAATTGGAAAATAACAAAAAATATAACAATTAAAATTGCTTTGCGTGTGAAAAGTCATGCGCCCTCAAGTAGGGTGGAAGCAGGGTGGTACATAATTGGGTTAGGATTAGGTTATTATATACTCATGGGTATATAAACCTAATCCTAATCAAACCATGGTACATGGTTAAGATTAGATTATTAATACTCATGAATATATAATAACCTAATCCTAACCATGGTATTATAAATAATTTATAAAATTTTCATAATTGTAAGTTAAATGAAAAAAATCGAGCAACATCTTCGCTCTACCTAAGTCAGACAAAAGACTGTTACAATATACTCAAATAACATTTTTTTTCCACAATATTATTATTCTCAAATTCCTAACACTATCAACTTACGTGGAGCAAAAGTCATACTATATTGCTAAAATATGTGTTTGAAAATTACTTATTATTCATAAAAACGTTTTCGTAATAACTTTTTAATGAATAACGAGCAATGGAAAAAGTCAATGACCTTCTTGAGAGTCAAGATTAAGGTCACTCGAAGGTCATTTAGAGCTGGCTGTAAATGGAAATATTTACTCTCAAGTAATAAATTAAAGAATAAAATTTGTAAACAAATTATAAGTTGTACCTATAGTATATATGCTCTCATATTCTTCTGTTAGTTTTGGCATAATATACGAGCTCGAAGAATCAGAGTAATGATCATACTTTACCCACAATGCTCGTATTGCCATACAATAGCAATCAATATCTAAAGGCATTTTAACAGTCAGCTCAATTTCCTTGAAATAAACTTCGATAGATTTTCTGTCAAAATAATTCAATTATAGTTTGAAGTTAATAATAAATTAAATTGATATGTCACGTTTATTTCGCAAAAAATGTATTCATTCTTATAAATTATATGTATGCAAAGTTGTATTAAATGCTAGTATGTACCGATCTTTTTCAGTGACTTGTTTAAGTGGAATAGGCAATTTTATTAAGACCCAAATACAACAACTGATTTGATCGGAAATGTTAATGTATCTTGCTGTTTTTATGCCCTCGCGGACCATATCCCTGTCTATTTGACGCAAAAGAGTGTAACACGCTGCATTTACCCATTCTTGAAGCTTTTCACGAAATTGTTGCCTAATCTGTTAAGCATTTAACTTATGTAAATATTAAAATTTTATATACTTAAGAATCACATATAGCAAGTTGATTGCATGTAAATTGTATATTATTATAATATTATTAAATTTATTATATTATCACCATCTTGCATTCGATTATATAATCTGGTGAGCTAATTAAAGAGAATTCTATTATTTCGTTGAGTTTCGTCAACAGCTGTAAAAGGAAAATATGTAATTATTTTTATGATGAATAAAGACAAAACGTTATAAATACTATCTCTCATCTTTGTTAAATTGATTGTAACATACATAAAAATATCTAACTATTTAAGTATTTACTATACTTTTGTAACTCAAAATTTTTTACTTTTAATTGCATCAGAATTATTAATTGTTAATTATTTTAAATTTACTTACATAAATAATGATATTGAATTTTATAATAAATTTGTTCATGTTAACTTTTTCATCTTCCATAGACCATAAAAATAAAAAAATATTCATTTCAGACAAACTGCCAGGATCTGGCAATCCATCGCAAGTCATATATCTAGTCCACTAAAAATAATAAATTAATTATATTTAAAGATATTATCAAATGTGCTTTTATGCAAATTACAAGCCTTTTAATACAATTATAATTCATATTTAATTTAATATTTGTTATCCAAGAATAAATAATTAAATGATTAATAGTGATAATAATAACTATACATATGCAAAAAAATGTATATTATAATAAAGAAAAATATGTATTTTATATTATCATCTTATTATATAATTATTTATTATAAGTATAAAAATAAGAAAAGATAATATTTACATTTTCTTTTTCTTCGGAGGCAACTAAATATTTCATAAATACACTTTTGTAATCACGAAGCACAGACAATGTATCTTCTAATTGAATTTTTCGCATTTCTGCTTCGCGTTTATCGAGCAATATTTGTCTCTCCGTATTGTACTTTTCTAATCGAATCTCTTCCTGTATATCTTTAATCATCTGCATTCTTGATTAAAAATATTTTATTAACAAAATAGCGAAAAAGCTCAAAGTGTAATGTGAGCAATTATTTTCTATACTAACATATTTTATTAATATTATTGATTTATTAATTTAATTAAATCTCGATAGTTTAAAAAATTATCAAAATAGATTAATTGATAATACATTATGTAGACGTCCATTACTATTAATTAATGGGTATTGATCATTGATATTTCTGTGTTAACATTTTATTTACTGTGTAATTTAAGTAATCAGATTTAATTAATTATTATTTCCTATAATTTTTTTTTTATTGTCTAAACTCATACCTAATTCTTTCAGCTTCAGCGGCTGCAGATTCCGCTTTCTCTTTTTCTAACGCTTTAAATGCTTTTTTAGTCATGTTTTCAGTTTCTAAAGTTTCATTAGGCTAAATTGATCGAACGATGTAATTATCCTTTATTTGATAAAATTTTTATGTGAAAAGTGTGCACAACTTATACCTGCGAAATAAAGTATCCGTTATTATTCTAGCACATTATTTTACATTGTGTATATAATATCCTACGATATTTGTAAACCTTGAAAAATATTGGAAAAAGAAACAAAAAAGAGCAAATTATAATTTTATATTTTTCGTATATAACTAAAAAAAAATTAGAAAAACAAGAAAAAATATTTCTATCGTTATTTCAAACGATATTTTTAAAGGACTAAAATATCAAATAATTTGTTAAAAAATATAATTTAAAATATTACTATTAAAATAAAGTATTAATATTGTACATCTTATGCATTTTTAATGTTTCTTTTGTATAATGACAAAGCAGATATGCGTTGTATGTGTGTGTGTGTGTGCGCGCGCGCGCGTGTGTGTGTGTGTAATATGAATAGTAAATTAAGCACTAAAAAACATATACAATACACAGTAATATATTCAAAATCGTAGATACATTATTTAGTGCAAAAAAAATAATACAAAAATAAAGAAGATAATGTATTTATACGTTTTCTAAAATGTATACGGTGCTGCGAGAGCAGAATTACCTGTGTCTTATTCCATTCACGCAGCTAGAACAAATTAATACACATTGAAGTTATAATACAATTTTCATTTCTATAAACATATTTGAATTAATTTAAACAGTCTTTATAAGAAGTTTTGCTTTAATGTAATATGCATATACACACACTTACCTTTTTGAGTTTATTAATTCTTATTAAAATATAGATATATTTGTAATAATATATAAAATTATGTATATA
>NW_017306091.1:1267201-1272817 GCF_001594115.1 Trachymyrmex septentrionalis | reverse complement strand
TAAGTGGAATAGGCAATTTTATTAAGACCCAAATACAACAACTGATTTGATCGGAAATGTTAATGTATCTTGCTGTTTTTATGCCCTCGCGGACCATATCCCTGTCTATTTGACGCAAAAGAGTGTAACACGCTGCATTTACCCATTCTTGAAGCTTTTCACGAAATTGTTGCCTAATCTGTTAAGCATTTAACTTATGTAAATATTAAAATTTTATATACTTAAGAATCACATATAGCAAGTTGATTGCATGTAAATTGTATATTATTATAATATTATTAAATTTATTATATTATCACCATCTTGCATTCGATTATATAATCTGGTGAGCTAATTAAAGAGAATTCTATTATTTCGTTGAGTTTCGTCAACAGCTGTAAAAGGAAAATATGTAATTATTTTTATGATGAATAAAGACAAAACGTTATAAATACTATCTCTCATCTTTGTTAAATTGATTGTAACATACATAAAAATATCTAACTATTTAAGTATTTACTATACTTTTGTAACTCAAAATTTTTTACTTTTAATTGCATCAGAATTATTAATTGTTAATTATTTTAAATTTACTTACATAAATAATGATATTGAATTTTATAATAAATTTGTTCATGTTAACTTTTTCATCTTCCATAGACCATAAAAATAAAAAGGTATTCATTTCAGACAAACTGCCAGGATCTGGCAATCCATCGCAAGTCATATATCTAGTCCACTAAAAATAATAAATTAATTATATTTAAAGATATTATCAAATGTGCTTTTATGCAAATTACAAGCCTTTTAATACAATTATAATTCATATTTAATTTAATATTTGTTATCCAAGAATAAATAATTAAATGATTAATAGTGATAATAATAACTATACATATGCAAAAAAATGTATATTATAATAAAGAAAAATATGTATTTTATATAATCATCTTATTATATAATTATTTATTATAAGTATACAAATAAGAAAAGATAATATTTACATTTTCTTCTTCTTCGGAGGCAACTAAATATTTCATAAATACACTTTTGTAATCACGAAGCACAGACAATGTATCTTCTAATTGAATTTTTCGCATTTCTGCTTCGCGTTTATCGAGCAATATTTGTCTCTCCGTATTGTACTTTTCTAATCGAATCTCTTCCTGTATATCTTTAATCATCTGCATTCTTGATTAAAAATATTTTATTAACAAAATAGCGAAAAAGCTCAAAGTGTAATGTGAGCAATTATTTTCTATACTAACATATTTTATTAATATTATTGATTTATTAATTTAATTAAATCTCGATAGTTTAAAAAATTATCAAAATAGATTAATTGATAATACATTATGTAGACGTCCATTACTATTAATTAATGGGTATTGATCATTGATATTTCTGTGTTAACATTTTATTTACTGTGTAATTTAAGTAATCAGATTTAATTAATTATTATTTCCTATAATTTTTTTTTTATTGTCTAAACTCATACCTAATTCTTTCAGCTTCAGCGGCTGCAGATTCCGCTTTCTCTTTTTCTAACGCTTTAAATGCTTTTTTAGTCATGTTTTCAGTTTCTAAAGTTTCATTAGGCTAAATTGATCGAACGATGTAATTATCCTTTATTTGATAAAATTTTTATGTGAAAAGTGTGCACAACTTATACCTGCGAAATAAAGTATCCGTTATTATTCTAGCACATTATTTTACATTGTGTATATAATATCCTACGATATTTGTAAACCTTGAAAAATATTGGAAAAAGAAACAAAAAAGAGCAAATTATAATTTTATATTTTTCGTATATAACTAAAAAAAAATTAGAAAAACAAGAAAAAATATTTCTATCGTTATTTCAAACGATATTTTTAAAGGACTAAAATATCAAATAATTTGTTAAAAAATATAATTTAAAATATTACTATTAAAATAAAGTATTAATATTGTACATCTTATGCATTTTTAATGTTTCTTTTGTATAATGACAAAGCAGATATGCGTTGTATGTGTGTGTGTGTGTGCGCGCGCGCGCGTGTGTGTGTGTGTAATATGAATAGTAAATTAAGCACTAAAAAACATATACAATACACAGTAATATATTCAAAATCGTAGATACATTATTTAGTGCAAAAAAAATAATACAAAAATAAAGAAGATAATGTATTTATACGTTTTCTAAAATGTATACGGTGCTGCGAGAGCAGAATTACCTGTGTCTTATTCCATTCACGCAGCTAGAACAAATTAATACACATTGAAGTTATAATACAATTTTCATTTCTATAAACATATTTGAATTAATTTAAACAGTCTTTATAAGAAGTTTTGCTTTAATGTAATATGCATATACACACACTTACCTTTTTGAGTTTATTAATTCTTATTAAAATATAGATATATTTGTAATAATATATAAAATTATGTATATACTATCATTATTTGTAAATATCATTATATAAATAAATACTTTATCCATTACATGTACTGGTTTACAATTATTTAAATATAGAAAAACAAAATATATAGATTGATAAAAAAATGGTATTACACTATTAGATAAATAATACATAAATTTTTAAAAAATTCATTACGGTACAAATATTTTACATTTCCATTAATATATCAGAATGTGTGAAAGGTGTCATATAAGTACTATCTAATAATAAAAAAGTATGCTATATTAAAAAAAATTAAATTAGTAAATTATTAAAAAATATTTCTTTTTTTAAAAAAGTTTAATAATTATAACATTATAATTAAATTTAATTCTTTAGTTCTTTCCTAAATAAATAATTAAATAACCAAAACGTACTAGAGATGAGAAGGTTGGTAACTTTTTTATCTTCGGCAATTGCCAATATACATAATCTTTGTCTTCTTCATATTCATCATATTCAACAGTTTCAGAGTTGGAACGCGAAAAATTATTATTTTCAAAAAATAATATTGTTTCCCCTTGTACTTTATCTCTAATTCTGTTCTCTGTTTCAACAATGACTTCCTTTGGATTTCCAACGTTTCTCTGAATGGAATTTCTACAAACAGAAAAATCTTAATTAAATAATAGAATAAAAATCTTACGTAAAACTAATGATTACTCAACAATGAGAAAATTTCTTAAATAAAATAAGGTTTATTTAAGTTGTCAATAGATATAACTTTTTATGCAAATTATTGTGGTACTATTTGATTTCGTACTTTACATCGAGAGTATTTCCAGGATTGAAAAGAATCGACTTATCAATAGTAGAACGTGACATTTTTCCATCATTTCCTTTTTCAGATTCCATGAGTACATCCGCGTAATGCAAACGCTCTATTTCTTTTATTGCGTGTTGATATTACAAACTAAAAGTCTGTTATTACTTATAAAAATATTTACAAAAATCGGAAATTAAACTTATAATAATTAAACACATTGCGTTATAAAAAAAAGAAAATTATTATAATCAAGAAATTATGCAAATTAAAAACTTTAATTAAACTATCAATGATTGATTAATTTTAAAAATAAGGTTAAACAAGAATATGTCAAATGCGTAACAAAATAAGCACTGAAACGACTGATTGTACATATCTATGGAGCAAAAGGTGTTAATGTGGGCCCCCATTTTGTTTTTTCTCAATTTTTAATTTTTTACTTATATATTTAATTAATAATATGTAAAACTATAATTTATTAATTTAAAGTTAATATATAACACATGTAAAATGATTAAGATAGCTCACAAAATGGGAAAATAAACTAAATATTAATAATAACGCAATGAATAATTATCTAAATGTGATGATGAAATAGACTCCGTTGTTATATTTTTACAGAATTTCTTCTTCAGATTTATTTTAACTTTCTATAAAGTCTAAATAACTTATATACACACATTTTTATAGATGTACAGTTGTGGACAGTACGCGCGGTTGCACTTTTTTTCGATAGGTTTCAGAACTCAGTCTTGTTTTTAGAAAGGTTAAGTGTAAATGGTTAAATCCATAAGTAAGAACCAATCGCTCGATAAGCAAGCTACATTCCGAAAAAAAGTGTTGTAACCATTCTGTCCACTACTGTACATATAGATATGTATACGTAAATATTGGGCATATTGATGTATCCTGATACGCATGCAATTTTATTGTGCTCCGCATACATGTTCACATTCTTTTTACATAATGCTGATTGTCTTGAGTAATTATAGTTCCATACGTCATAATCATACATTCTTCTTCTTTTTGTAAAATTATACTGTTTAATATAAAAAAAATAATAATAATGAGAAAACATAAAAAATAATTAAGAGGATAATTTTTATATTATCTCTTTCACAGAAAAAATCAAGTTTGGAAAAATATAAAAAAGTTGCTCATACATAATTACAAATAAAGTATTATGTAATTATTAGATGAAATTGCAAAAAAAATCAATGCTATCATTATTTTGAATATATAATAAATAACTTAATTTAAAACTTGAAATAACGAAGCGCCTTATCGGTCCGAGTGTTAAGATGTCGAACTATTATATCAATACTATATAATATACAATCATTTAAATTGAATTAATTTTCAGAAATAATTCAATTTAAATGATTGTATATTATATAGTATTGATATAATAGTTCGACATCTTAACACTCGGACCGATAAGGCGCTTCGTTATTTCAAGTTTTAATATAAATGGTCTCGTTTCCAATCATATAACTTAATTTACTCATTCTTTTCCACCATCATTTCCGCTCAATTATTCGTCTCTAAGTACATTATTCAATTTACTTATCAATTTAAATTCGGATTCTTATTCGTTTTCTTACGAAACGAATTCATAATGCATAAGGAATTCGTTCCTCAAAAAACCTAAACGTCCAATTCTACTTGACTATAATTCTACTTGACTGCCCAATTCTACTTTCAGAAGATTACAAATTAATATTTGCTTCACGACAACGTGTCTATCCTATACTGCGGTTACTATATGGCAGTTCTGGAGTTAACGTTGCATTATCGTTCGAATTACTCTTCCTATTCCTTTGATTTTGCTTCTGCAAATTTTATTTAATTCTTTAAACTAAAGAAGCGATAAAAAAGGCTTGATTTATGAACATTTCGGATATTTAAAAACGCATGGCTCAAGGTGATATCTAAAGACTTCCTAAATAACACGCATGTTACACAAGATACCTAAAAGACGTTTTTTAGATATCTTATATAACAAATGCTAGGTTTTTTCTTACAGAAATTCTACGAAATATACAAATTGTCAGAAATATATTGTCAGAAGCATATTCTATTTACGCAATATCTCTATTTATGCAAACATCTATACAACAATCGGTATTGTATGTAAGTTTCGTAAAATTGATAAACAAATTTCGAAAAATATATTGTAGAAGAATTATTCATACATAATTACATAATACTTTATTTGTAATTATGTATAAGCAACTTTTTTATATTTTTCCAAACTTGATTTTTTCTGAAAGAGACAATATAAAAATTATCCTCTTAATTATTTTTTATGTTTTCTCATTATTATTATTTTTTTTATATTAAACAGTATAATTTTACAAAAAGAAGAAGAATGTATGATTATGTATACACACTTTGTATATGTATACACTTTATAGATGTATTTATATA
>NW_017306091.1:1242368-1267101 GCF_001594115.1 Trachymyrmex septentrionalis | reverse complement strand
TGTATATAACATTATAAAATTATTTTCCAATCGTTTATTAAAAAGACCACAAAGCTTACAATATATGTAGATCAATATATAAATATGGAGAACTTGCCTCTTTGAACTTTCAAGAATATCATTATCATTAGACACGTTCTATGTCATTTCCTGTATTCAATTTCTTATTAGACTTATTCATATGTTTGCCGTGTCTTGAAGACAAAGTGTTGTGATTTCGTACCGTATTACAAAGTAAATTTTTATTAAATTTATCCACGTTAAAATCATATTTTCTCTTTTTTTATTACTGTTTATTTGCTATTTTTTATATACTTTATTGATTATACTTTTGTCTATACGTTTAAACATGGAAAATAACGCGGCAAATGTGTATATTCCGGCCTTTTATGCCGGCCGCAGTATTTTTATAACCGGTGCAACAGGTTTCTTGGGGAAAGCACTTATTGAAAAGCTTCTGCGATCTTGTCCCGAAGTAGCAGAAATATTTATATTGATCAGACCAAAAAAGGGACTGAGCGTTAATGAGAGGCTTAAAAAAATGTTAAATAACAAGTTATTCGACAAACTAAGAAATGAACAACTATCCAGTTTTGACAAAATCATCCCTGTAACAGGAGATGTAGCCGCTGAAAATTTAGGATTGCTGGCCGTAGATCGTGAAATTTTAATTGACAGAGTATCCATAATTTTTCACGTTGCCGCTAGCGTCAGATTTGATGAAAGGCTCCAAGAAGCGGTCTTTAATAATACTAGATCAACACGTGATATTTGTATCTTAGCCGAAAAAATGAAAAAATTGGTAGTAAGTATTTATTATTTTATTTAAAATCAAGTTTATTATAGATAGATACCTTTATTTGATCCCCTATGAGGTTACAAAGAAGATATCGTTTCCTATCGAAGATATACCGTTTCCTTCGCATACAATTTCAACTTATACCAACGCTTGCACCGCACACCACTTTGTACGCAATTGCCATCGCCTTCATCTTCTTATTCCTACTTTCCTACTTTTCTTAGATTAACCTAATACTAACTTAAAACTATAATAACTTAATGCTACCTTACAACCTATGCAAAGGACTTCCGTTTCCCCCATTTACTATCCTTTTTGATCTTCATTTTTCAAATATTCTCCATACTTGTTCTCTCTTTCATTTTAATCTCTTTCAACCCTTCACTCATTTCTTTTTTCATCTCCTCCATCGTCTCTTTTCCCCTTCTTTCTTCCCTCTTTCTTGTTTTAGTGATCTCTGTAATTTTTTGCGCGCTTCAAAAATCATTTTTTCCTCTTTCTCCATCTCCATCTTTTCTCTTTTCTTTTTAAACAATTTCAAACTAAACAATTTTTCAAATTAAACAATTTTTAAACAATTCATCTATGTTCCCAGTACTTCATCTTCTCTCTATTCCTTTTTCTTCCCCCTCCCCCCCCCCACATCCTCTTACATTCCTCTACTATTTTTTCTCCTTTTCTATCTCTACTCTTTTTTTTTTAGTATCCTCTGTATGCTGTTTCTCTATTCTATATATTCTTTCTTTATCTGCGTCCGCTGTCTATGTTTCTCTTCTCTCTATTTTAATTTTCCCACGATACTACTCGCCTTGCCTAGGTGTGGGCAGAGAAGTAAAAAAGTTTTTACTTCTCATTTCATAGGTAAAAATGCTCGGATATTCGTTCTCGAATACTTACGTCTTCATTTTCTTTCTCCACCTCGCTATCGCAACTATCCGTCTGCATCCACGGCTTTAAAAATTTTGTCGGCACCATAGTGACCCGAGATTCTTCGTGCTCACTTATCTTACACACTTCATAACGATCTTTTCCTAAAATCTTGGTAATCTGATATGGTCCCAAGAATTTTATAGCAAGTTTAAGTTCTGGTTTCTTTTGAGTCTTTTTGATGGCCACCAATTGATTTCGATAGTATTGCCTAGAAAATGCTCTGACAATTTATGTTTGCATTTGCTTTGGGATTACTAAACGTTCTTCGTTTCCATCACAAATCTTAAATAAAAGATCCTTCCTAATTACAAAGTTATCGGCTGTTCTATTTTTAGCGGCTTCAAAATATACTCGCAATTCGGCATCCTCTTACTGTGCTTGACTTAATCTTTCTGCGAAACATGCATTCTTCTTATTTATTATATAACATGAAGGCAAAGTATTCCGACTCAAAATATCTATATGACGCATAGCTTTGCCTAATCGGTGCTCAATCGGTAATCGAATTCTTGTAAGAAAAGCGCCAATCCAGCAACATGCGCGCGCGAACACACAGATCTTTCTTATTCATTGTCTTTATAAATGCATCGCAATCGGTAATAATTTGAAATGATATACCCAATAAATACACTCTAAATTTCTTCAGCGTTTTGACTATTGCAAGTACTTCGAGTTTGTAACTAGTATAGCTCTTCTGCGGAAATTATTTTTCCACTTGCATAGTATATCGGGTTCCACGAACGATCTTCCCCATCACTCTGAAATAAAATTTGTTTCAAAACCGTACATACAAGCGTCCGTGTGCAATTCCGTCTCAGTATTCACATCATATAACCGCAATACCGGTACATTCATTAATGTCGCCTTTAATTCATCAAATGCTCGTTGCTCTTCCTTATCAAAATTAAAAACGTTCGCTCGCAACAGATTAGTTAGAGGTTTAGCGTAATTTAGTATGAATTTTCTAAAATGTCCGGTTAGGCCTAAAAAACTTTGAACCTGCCTAACATTGTTTGGCTTTGAAAATTTTGCTACCGCTTTAAATCTTATTTACAGATGGTTTGATAAATCCATTTTCTATTATGTGCTTGAGACATTCGATCTGAGTTCGAAGAAAAGAACATTTTTTTCAATTAATTTATAACTTGTTGCTGACCAGCAACATTTAATACGAATTTCTAATCCTTTTTTACAATCAACTGATTTTACTACAATATCATCCGTATAAATCAGAATAATTTTATTCGCAATTAAATCTCTAAATATAGTGTTTATAAAAACGCTAAAAGACCGATGGAGAATTGCAAAGACTGAAAGGCATTTTGAGTTCGTAAACCATTTGGTACAACAAAAATTGTATATTTACAGCTTTTTTTACTTAACGCAACGTGAAAAAATCTGTTTTTTAAATTCAACGTACTAAAAACTCCAGCCCTTTGCAACCCATCCAGCTGGTCCTCCATTAGCGGTCATGGATATCTATCTTTAATAATTTTTTTATTTAAATTTCTATAGTTGATGCAGAATCTACTCGCACCGTTCTTTTTTAACCAAGACAACCAGGCTTGCATATTCAGATAGAGATGGTTGGATTATCCCGTCGCGTAACTATTCACGTATTTGTTTGTCGACAATTTCTTTTTCCGCGCGTACTAAACGCCTAAGCCGTTGCCAAAACAGATTCATCGTTCTTCGTTATTGTAACACCGACTTCTCTTACTTTCATTGGATTATATTCGTCTATTATTGTTTGTACATTACACCTATGTTCCTTATTGTCAATGTGTGATATACTTATGATACACTATTTACATCATACATAATATCAACCACAAATATTTCAGGTCGCTCCTGCCTTGCTTTGCAACAACTTGTTAGCTTCGTGAATGTTACTGTTCCACGCACCCGCCGGATTCACCGACTTATCAGCTTCGCCTTCGTTCTCGTTGTATTTTGTCTTCGTGTCTTCAATTTCTCTTTTAATTCGAACACCATAAATGAATAAGCGTTTTTCATCACCAGTTTTTAATCGTCGCTCATAAGTCGAACGAAATCGTTCATCGTCTTCGAATCGTCTCCGCAGCCATCTTTTTGCCGTTTTGTCTTTACCCCAAAATTATTCGCCGTTTTCAAATCACATTTATAACCGTCTTTCGTCTTTTTTTTTTAAATCTTTTCTTCTTCTATTATACTTCTTAGACTCACTTAAGGACAAGCCCCCCAAAATTGTAAGAAGAGGAGATATGTAATAATGGAAATCTAACGTAGAGAGCTGAGAAGTATATTGTACAATACCATGTCTCACAAGTGACTGCCCTCGTTCCAACAACAATATCGCGACAAATCGCTCATCATACATCGAATAATCTGTTTTAATACATATTATATGCATAACAGTCTTAGCGTCTCAAGTCGTCTAAATAATAAGCGCTCTACTTTACAATAGTAGGATAAAAGTATAAAGAAGATAAAAAAAAAATAAAATTCTCTTACTGTGTCAACTCAGTTAGCAACTCGTAAAACTCTCTTTATAATAAAAAGAAAATTTATTTTAATTTCATATTTAACATTGTAAAATGGACTATATATGAAAAACGCGAAGTGTATTAATTAAGAATGTGTCTATTGTCTCAAAATAAATTCTCGATATTAACAATATCTCAAAATAAATTCTCGATATTAACAATATCTCAATATTTAATGTATATATTCAAGGTTCTGTTGCACATTAGTTCAACATACACGCAAATTGATAAACCTGTAGTGGACGAGATCATATATCCTACAGAATTTGACTGGAAAAAAATGATAAAGATTGCCGAATCCATCGACGAGCACGCACTTGAAATATTAACAGCAAAGTAAGCTTTATAAAGGGCGATATATGTTATATTGTCACTTTTAAAATAAACATTTATTTACAGAATTCTAGGAACGATGCCAAACACTTACACGTTTACTAAAAGATTGGCTGAGCAAGTGATAAGCGATTATTCCAGATCATTGCCTTGTGTTCTCATGAGGCCTTCAATTGGTGCGTGCGTAATGCTAATACATCTATTTTTTAATCATTACTTGCATTTGTTTATATATAAATTTAGTTTTATGTTAATCAAATTTCCTAATTTAATGTTTTTGTTAGAATTAGTTTTTGTTAGAAATTAGTTTTATATTTGTAAAAAAATGTAAATAGTTGTGTTGTTTTAAAAAGTTGTTAAAAAAGAATGTAAAAATATTTTTGACACTTTCTGTTCTAGATTAATGTTATGTGTATATGTGTGAAAAGAATCGGAATTAGTTACAACTTTTTTGATAATTTTTATAGCCAATATCATTGAGTTTTTCAATAATTAATAAGAAATTAATTAACAAAGATTTGCAAATGTATCCACACAATTTAGTAACAAGAACAAATCCAGCGTTACTCGCGATTGTAAGAACTCCCCTGATGAAATTAAAAATCGGAGCGTAAATCGAATGTAATGGAAAAATAGCAAAAGCGTAAACGAAACTTGTAGAAGGCGAAAATTAGAACATCAAAATGTAAAAGCATTTACGCGTAAATGCTTCTTTTACATTTTGATGTTCTAATTTTCGCCTTCTACAAGTTTCGTTTACGCTTTTGCTATTTTTCCATTACATCCGATTTACGCTCCAATTTTTATTTTCATAAGAGTCTCCAATGCCTCTCCGCACAAGTACTGCAATGTAATGTCACATAATGTTGGGCTGCTTTTTCTTCATTGCTATTTATTTATTATTAAATCGTATGGATGCATTTTTATGGTAAAAGATTTTTTTGTTTTATTTTACGCTTTATCTGCTCACGAGAACAATTATCAGATACTCTATATTATAAGTATACTCTATACTCTATATAATAACAAAATATTTAGTTTTTATTTAATGTGTATATTAGGTAATGCAAAATAAAAAATAATTTATTAATATATCTTATATTAAAAACATTATGTTAAATATACAAACTAAGATATAATTAAAAAACAAGCTAACATAAAATTATACAGGAAATTGATACAGTACGGAATATATATTAAAGAAATATCAAATTACTTTTCTGCATTTAGTCATATCAACATTAATTGATGATCCTATATCGGGATGGCTTGACAATTTCAATGGACCTGTTGGATTACTAATTGGAGGTGGCAAAGGCATATTACGAGTGCTGTGGTGTGAGCCTAACATTATTTCCGATTTTATGCCAGTTGATGTAGTCATCAAGGCTCTTATAATTGTTGCGTGGAAACATGGAATCAAAATGTAAGCGTGACACTTACAAATAAAAGAACTTAACTCCTTAATGTGTTATATTCTAAAATAATAGTAGAAATATTATATACATTCGATTTATATAGAAATTCACAGCACATTTTATGCTTTAGTGAGAACAAAATTGATGTTTACAACTGTTCCGGAAACAGTATAAAGCCTATAACCTTAGAAAGTATGGTTAGCTTAGGTTTGGGCTTGACAAAGGACGTACCTATGGATAATATACTTTGGAAGCCAGGAACGACAATAACAAAAAATTTTCTCATATATTACGTATTAATTTTGTTATTACACATTTTACCAGCAATTTTTTTGGATGGCGTTATGAAATTATTTGGTGTGCGCCCAATGTAAGATTTTTATTTAAATATATAAAAATTTATTTTATTTTTATACAAACTTTTTAAAATTAATTTATAATTAAAAATGTTTTAAGAACTTTCCGGATATACATTCTAATTTTGGCAATAATAGATGTTTCAACAAAATATTTTCCGAAGAACAATTTTCAAAAAGAACAATTAATAAATGTTTCGGAAATATATCTTTTAAACGTTTATTCTTAATGAATTATATTTTATTTCCTAAAATTAAATTATAAAATATGTGAAATAAAACCTGTTGTAAGTTTCTTCTTTTAGATGCCACTTAAATATTTAGGCTCGAGTGCACCAATCTTACTTTAATTTTAAGCGAGGCTTTCTTTATTCCTGTTTCTTTTCAGTTTTAAAACGAGATAGAGAGAGTTTTAAGTCTCGCTTAAAATCAAATTAACATTAGTACAACCATGTAGTAATATATTCAATATTTGCAGCTTACTCAGATTACAAAGAAAAGTGTACGTGTCTAACAGCGCTCTGTCATACTTTTTGTTAAATCAATGGAAATTTATTAATACAAAATTGTTGAATATATTGGATAACCTCAGCGCCGATAATCGAAAAGAATTTGGATTCGCTTATCAAACTGTCGACACATTGCAATACTTTAAGTGAGTATTATCCGTATTCATAGTCCTTCCTTGAGAAATGAGAATTCCTTGTTCCTCATTTCACGTTTCATAAACTTTCCTTGATCAAATAAGAAGCCTTATTAGCCTCCTTTTCTCAAGGGAGGATACGAGTTTCCTTGAAAAGGAAGTGCAGTTTTCATAACCAAGCAAACCTCCAAATTAATTTTGTTACACCGGTCTTTTTACTATCGATAGCTTTTAATTTAGATCTGTCGCATCGATAATTATTTTCGATAGCTTTTTTTTCGGAAATAACCTGTGCCAAAAGCATTTTCTTCTTCTTCGCATAATAAGCATTATGGCGAATTTGACTAGAAGCACTGATGCATATTAAAGCCGTTGTACACTGATTTAATAAAAATAAAACGTAAATATCTTGAATTATGAAATACATATTTTACCTAATAGTGCAATAAAATGTATTGAGTATTTCACAATTTAATCGAAATTTTTATGTTTATTTATAAACATATATTTACATTATTTTGTGTATGTACAGCGGTTTTAATGTACATCAGTGCGCCCAATCGAATTCGCTATTAATTTTATTTTTGTCCATTATTGTTGCAAAATGCTTAATCACAATTTTATTTAATGAACAATGTCTGTATAATCTTTATTATTCATAATTCATGATATTAGGTTTGGATTATTATATATATGACATGCTGCCTTCAGTAGGTAAAAATCCTTAAAATTTTCTTCCTTTGGGAAGGCCGGCTTAAGATCAGTTTATAAAACAAGAAGGCTTTAAAAAAATCAAGGAATCCTTTATGGAAGCTTCCTCTACTCTTAACATAAGGAAGGACGATATGAATACGGGTGTATGACTTATTTATATAGGGGAGATCGGGGCAAGTTATTACACGAGGTAAGTTGTTACAGTTAGTTTTTTTAATTGCCACAGGTGACAGCACATTTTTACAAATTTTTGTATGTGATTCTTGTGATACTCTTCACTTAGTTTAGCCGCCATATTTGAACTCTAGAAGATGCTATGTATATTTTTTTATTTTCACTATTAAAAGAAATATTTAATTGTATAAATCACTTGTGTTATTATACATATAAGTTACAAATATGTAATTATCCTTTTGTATATTTCTTTTATATACATTTAATTATAATAACACATTTTATTTGAATCGATATATGTATTGGTTTTCGATTTGTATTTTTTCGAATTAAAAATTGAAAGTTGGGGCAAGTTGTTATACTTCGATCGAAGTAGGTTGTTACAGTATTACAACTTACTCCATTGAAAACAATTTTTTTCCTTCTACAAAATGATGCACAGACTTCTATAAATAGATTGCCGATTCATGTTTGAAGACAGCGCTGGGTAGCGCCATATTTGTGTTCATTCACTCTCAAATGTATAAATTACACAGATAATAACGTTAGTGTTTTCACATAAATATACGTGATATTTATAGACAGGACGCATACATACGCATATGTGAATTGAAACAAGGACAGCTCAGAATCAGGTTCATCTCTTTCTATCATATTGAATCAGCAATCAAGTTAATTATAAAAATCTATGCGATCTTACAAAAAAAAAGACAAACAGAGGACCTATAAATGTAGAAACGTATGCTACAGAAGTAAAGAAAGTTAAAGATGGCCACCTGTCTGTGAGAAAAGCAGTAAATGCGTGTAATATTAATTTTATGACTTTCCAACGTTAACTTTAATAACTAATTAAAGAAAAAATTATTGTAATAATATATTTTTTACATTGCATATTATAAAATAAATATTTCTTGTGAAATATTTCGTGTTTGATTTCATTGTAATCTTGAATTTGCTTGTACATATATATTTCAAGTAATATTGTAAATGTAACAATTTGTCCCACTTTTATAATAACTTGCCCCACAGTGGTAAGTTGTTATAGTTTACTTACTGATAGAAAATTTTAATTTTTAGTATTTAAAGATATATGGTCTGTTTGATTTGCTTACACTTTTTTACATTTAAAATGAGATAGATATATATTTCGTGCTGAAAAGGGAGAAAGCGAAGATGCGAAGTGTAAAAAGTGTAAGCAAGTCGAACAGACCTATAGATACAAATCAGAAAAAAATTGACTACCTAGATAAAGATGTAAAGCAATGCGTAAGTATTTATTAATTTTAATGTATAGTACGGAAAAAATTGTTAATCAAAAATTGTAACAAAATTCTAAATTGTAACTTGCCCCGACCTCGCCTGGTTATAAATTATAATGTAATAAAATTCTATTTATCTATATTTATTAACATCATTCTTCATTAACAGAAATGGAATAATTGGTGGAAAAATATATTTGTTAAATGAAAGCATGGATGATATAGAAGCAGCCAAACGTCACTATAAAAGGTGAGATACATCTCTTATTATAAAATAGAAAATCGGTACTTACTAAATAACTGTTTGATTATTCTCAAGTCCGTTTTTTTGTCACAAATTTTTTTCAAAACATTCAATCAAGAAGCACAGTAATGTTTCGTGTTACTGACACATTCTTTACAAATGATTGAAAGTAAAAGGTTAGTCGTACTTATCATAAAATTGCAATTACACTGAACACGTGTCATCTAAATATCTTAACATAACATTAAATACACTGCACACGGAGCGTAAAAAATTATGTTATGATGAAATTGAAATTAACGGTAAAACTGTTAATGGAGATAATTCGAAGCAAAATTAATAAGCAGATGGAAAATTAAAGATAGCGCTGCGTAATGTTGCAAAGTTATGTACACACAGCGCTGTTTGGTCGATCGTGGTGTTGTCAGCTGGAAATTAGGTCGTAACGTAGAAATATAACTCGACAACCGACGAAAGCTTTATAAATTGTAACGTCAACAGAACTACATTTAGAAACTTGTTAATTTTAGTTTTACTCAGAAGAGCTTTGTTAGGCTTTTCGTCTAGTTGCAGCGCTTAAATGTTTGAACAATTAAATCAAAAGTTTTAAAAATCCTGAAGAATAATATAAATTCTTATACATGTTATATTGCTAATCAAGTTGATTTGAGGAAAAACTAAAGCTGACCTACTCGTATGTTACATATTTTCGGTCAAGCATAAAACCAATGTGTGACATATATTCTATATGTGTCTCGAAGTGCTATTGCTAGCTATGTGTAACACTTAGACTGGGAAAGAATGCGAGTTACACTTGACATGCGCAAACATCTTTAGATGTCAAATTTTCAGGTTACTCTGTAATAAAACTGATACCAGCAATTTTAGACGCAAATATGTAAAAATATAAAAGAACATCCTACTGAAAAAAATCACATACAGTTGGATGACGAAATCATGTATTATAATTAAAACATGTAAATGGCGTAATGGATTGTTCCGAATCAGTATGTGATTTTAAAATTACATATTTTGAAAAGTTACATGATAATAATATGTTCTTTTTTCTTCTATCATTCAATTTTTTTAAATTTGATAACTATAACATCACATAATATTGTAGATGAAATTATTTGTAATATCATATATGTGATTTTTCAAATTACATCATTAAAAAAAATCATGTACTGATTTGGAATAATCCGTTATATGATTTACATGTTTTAATTATACAATTTCATCATGTATAATATTGTGATTTTTTTCCAGCAGGACAAAGTTAAAGTAAACGCAAATATGTTACAATTCTGGATTTGAGTTTTTTTTAATACGAGAATCAAGTATAAATAATTTGCGTTTACTTTAACTTTATTTGGTACATCCCAATTGGTTATGAACTGTATTGCGTATGAATATATAATTACATAGATATTTTACTTGTATTACAATACATTTATTCTTAGAATTACAAATATAATATTACTATTAGATCTTAATTTTTTAATACTATTTTATTTTAATTAAAAAGTAAATAAATATAATCATCTTTTTTGCAAAGATCACTTCATTTTATTTATTTGTAAAAATTGATTAACATCATTTCTTCCATAAAAAAAAATTTTTATGAAAATTCTGTTCAATTTATTTGTAATTATAATTTGTCTTATATGTAATACAATTGCATCATTCATCTTTTGTTCTAGCCATCATTATTTGTTATCTTACAAAACGTTGCTATATCAATTACTGCATATAAAACAATTAGAGGAAAAGCCCCTATTATGAGATACCGAGTTTTGGGTAAATGCTAGAAGTCTATAGGCAGAATTAAAAAAAATAATAGATCATTTTGAAGGAAATTTAATAAGCTTTAAAATAACGTTACATAAAAATTTAATTCAAATTTCTTTTTTTTTTAAATTAAAGAAATGTAAAAAGTGAGCAAATTACAAAGTCAAAAAAATTGTGCTCCTAATGTGAGATGCCCCGAGAAATCGATAATAAAACGCAAAGTATATCAATATCATAATTAAAAAACTTTATTTAAGGTTTCTAAAATATAAACAAACACAGCCAGTGTGCGCGAAAAATGAGCATGCGATAATTACTCAGAATTTGTTTTCAGGTAGTTGGAATCAAGCAGATATAGGTACTCAACGTTCATTCCGGTTGTCTTTTTTATTATTGTACAATAATATTTATACTTTAGCAACGATTTTTACTAATATAGAAGCATGGGTTATTTTATATTAAGAATACCATGGATATTTCATATTACGATTTCTACGTCTTATGGTTTTACGATCATCAAATATAACTTCTGTAATTAAACAATTCAACATATTTCATATTTTTCTATTAGTACGACGTTACTCTATCACTACATGAAGAATTTATTGCCAAATATTTATTTATTAAATAATAAACAAGGTTTAAATGCTCATCTCAATGAAACTTGAAGACATCCAAATTTTAAAATCTTATTTTACAATGTCTACAGGCATAATCTAATAATGAATTTTCTATTAAATAGTTTTCAATCCAAGAGCAATAAATTCATAGTGAAATAAACCAATAGATTTATTAGTTTAGCAGAAACGCGCGCCACTATTTCATATTAGCCGCCTATCTCATAATAGAGAGCTTTCCTCTAATATAATTATAATATAATTGATTGTGAGATAAAATTGCTATGCATCTTAACGTTCTCGTCACCATTACATTATCAATATACAATATATATTAGTACATGCTTTACATTTTTAAATATAAGAATTTATGTTTACTGATAATTATATTTGCATTGTAATTGTATGGTATTTACGCAATCCGATATTTGCATACAGACGTAACTCACGGATTGCAGGATTTACATTTCATGCTTTTTCATATTTATAATCTAAGTGATTAATAAAAATATCAAACGTTGTTTGTGAAAGCAGACAAAACCTCTGTTTTTCCCAAGGAAGGATTCTGGTCTAGAAGCTTTTTAAGCTATTTTCACGAATTTTTTTTTGAAAAATTTATAAGAGCTATTCAAATAAGAGTTGTTCCTACATATTAGTACATAACATTACTACATATTAGTACATTTTTTATTGTAATTTTCCAAGAAATAACAATTTACACATGAACAAGATCATGAAAAAAATTCGGTGATCATGATTTCTCAAAATCTATTAGACCAATCGCGCCCAAATTTCGCGCACATCTTTAGCGCATATATAGTTCTCTAAACTACAATAAAATTAAAATGTTTATTTTTATTTATTTTACAGCACTTAATGTTAGATGAAAAAATTCAAAAAATTCGGAAAATGTTCAAAATGACGCTATTTTTTTTCTTTCTAATATTTTTTTTATCATAGGTCAAACGACAGTCAAACTCATATGCTTTAAGAGTTTTTCTCCTTAGTTTTTTGTTTCAAACGAGCAGAACAGCCGCAATGATCATGTAGCGTCTTTTTTTCATAATCTTACATAAACTGTTATATAAGGCATATTTCTTAGAAAATTATAATAAAAAAATTTTAAAAGATATTTGAAATATGTAGGAATAACCCTTATTTGAATAGACCCTTACGAATTTTTCACAAAAATAGCCTAAAAGTTTCTAGAACCAAAATCCCCTCTTAAGCTACTCGCTAATACCGAAGCGAGGAAGATATTACAGCTTAGAAATAACTTTCAGAAGGTTTAAACAAAACGGCCATCATAATATATATGATAATACAAACTGTATATCAAATTTTTATCTGTCTTAGCATCATCTATCTATTGCAATGCTGATTCAGCTATTATTCCGTTAATTTTCCTTGTAAAATACTACGAGAATCTACGTCAACTGATTATAATTAGCGTAATCAGCGTGATTGATACTCTTGGGAAACGCTTGTTTTAACCTTTCCTCTCTTTCAGATTTCCGAAGTTCGACGAATTCATGTCAATATTCCTCGTGGAAATGCCTCACTATTAATTTATCTAAGTGAATCAGACAGTTATATAACAATTATTTTTGAAATTTTCAGCTTCACATCTGGATGATTGATTACTTCAATATTTTATTAGAACCTTAAGTATTACTAAAACAAGTTTAAAATAACATTTAACATTACTTTGTTGTTTCAGAATGGATTGGGTCGATACAATAACTAAGACACTATTTATCGTGACCATTCTATGGATACTTTATCGTAAGAATATATTCTTTTATATTACAAATATATTTTAATATATATATATATATATATATATATATATATATGTATATATTTATTTATCATTTGTTAATCTTCGTCGGAGAATTGTGATTGTGACATTTTTTTATTATAACTAAAGACATAGAGGGAAAATATATGATATATATTGGGCAATATATAAATTTTAAATAATGCAAATAATATATCAAAATAGTAATAAATATAACATTTCACTAATCGAGAGCAAGGAGCCAAATTGGCATCTTCGGCGATTTTAGCAGAATACTCGGTTTCGGCGATTTTAATATTAAAGACCTGTTTTAACTCTTTAAATATATAAAACAGCTCATATAGATGGTAAACTTAATTTCTGCTGATTTTTTGTCTCCAAAATTGATTTGTTTAGAAAAAAAGATGAATGAATACCTTGATCGAAATAACTTTCTCCATTTTCTATTACTTTTTCCTATCTCTCGACAGCAGGGCAATCCCATGACGATAGAACGCAGTATCTTTCAAGGCGAGCTATTCATCCACCCATTTTTGGATTTCTTCGTAACTGGAAAAATATGTGTCTGTAAATGCGTGTTGCATTGACCGAAAGAGATGGTAATCTGACAGTGCCAAATCTGGAGAGTATGGATGCGAGAGAACTTCTCATTCAAGCTCTAGAAATGTCTGCTTCACGCTTTTCGTGACATGCGATTGAGTGTTATCATGCAATAAAATGATTTTACATTGATTGTTTACGTTGATTAATTACGGATGGTCTGCGTCAACTTGTTACTCAATCAGCATAACTGCTGTTAGTGGATCAGCTGTAACGATTTTATTTGACTGCAAGAGCTCGTAATACAACACACCCACCCTTCCTACTAAATACACAGTAAGGTCTTATGCCCGTGAATATTCCTTTTTGACGTTGAAGTGGATGATTGCCTGGGGCTCACCTCTAATTTCCTCCGCTTGGAATTATCAAAATAAATCCATTTTTTATTGCCAGTCACGATACGCCACAAAAAACTCTTTTTTCTTTACCTGACAAGCAAATAAATCGCTATAAACAAACGATTCGAAATGGCATTTTCTGACAACTCATGTAGTAACCATATCTCTTCCTTATGAATTTTTCCCATGGCACGCAAGCATTTTGAGACAGCCATTGGAGTAACATTTAACGCTTTTGACAATTCTAAAAGCGTTTGAGCTGGATTCTCATCAAGCAATTTTTGCTCGATATCTTTAAATTTTTTTTCGGCTGTCCGGGACGTTTTTTATCTCTCACGTCAAATTCACCGTTTCGGAAGCGTTCAAAACAAACTCTACGATGGAGTTTCATCACCATACACTTTGGATAATAAGTGTTTGGATAATACTTTTCAGTTGAGGTTTTCTTGAAATCAAAGCAGTAAAGAAGCACTTGTCAAAAAACAGTTTATTATAGTTTATTTTTAATCGATTGGAAAATCTCTTTAGTGTTGAGAAATCTAATCTGCGAGGACTGAATCACTTTCAGAAATGTCTAAACTACAAAAGATATGCGACTTCATCGTTGAAACTCGCCAGCATTGGAACTGGCCTTTAGTGATACTTTAGCAAGCGGCAGGAATTAAGTTTACCACCTAATAATATGTAGTATTTTTTATTGAATTGTAATTATAACTGCATAATTGCCTATACAGCGCAGCTTATTCCAGCAACACTGCAACATTTTAATAATATTGCAGTAATATTGGAAATGTTGTAGCAATATTACTGAAAGCTTCTATAGTCTACAGGACATAATTATAACTATTTAAGACTCATAAAAAAAATTCTAATAGTTTTATTTCACTATTAATTAATAAATATTTTAAATAATATATGTTATAATGTACTTCTTTATTGCAATTCGAGTGTTAACATTTTAAATAACATTTCTGATCGCACTTTCAGTATAAAGTATTTATATATTATAATATATATTATATTAGTATTATAATATAAATTAAATGTCAATTTCTTCAGAAAAAAAGTTGAAATTTTATTTGTGCACGCGAGTGTATGCACATTTAATTTAACTTAAAAAAATCTGTCTTTGGCGCAATTTATGCCATAGTCATTTATCAATATACGAGCTCGTATACTACATGCTATTCTGAGAATTTTTTTAGTTATTAGTTTATATATCAAAGTAATATTTTGTTTATATATTCGAAACAGTTTCAACTGCGGTCACATTATAATTTGTCTATATGCTTTGAAAAGTCGTAGTAGCTTCAAGAATCGCGAAAATCTGTTTTATTATTCAAAGAAAAACGCCACCTAAGTCTACTCCGGCTGTTAGAACTGATTCGACATCAATGTTCACTTCTTGATAAGAAGGCAGAATACGTGATATCAAATCCATTCGATATACAAAGTTTCTACTACGGTTGCTGCCAAAATATACCTAATCAACATCAAACTCCAACTAATTTATAATCTGTAATTATTTTTACTGATAAAATTGCTTAATATAGCAACATTTCTAACTATATATAATTTATTGTATAAAATTTTTTTGTATGCGTCAAATAAACGAAAAAATAAATTCTATTTATGTTAACACAGTACAAGTATTATTTGATTAGTAGCTTAAGTTAATCGAAGTAGAAATCATTTATTTAAATTTTATCGTTACTTTGTACCGATCTGCATCTCGAATACACAACCGCTACGATATAGCCTCTTCGAGTGAAATGAATAGCATCGGATGCAAGAATTAAACTTCCTTCTTAAGCGGTTTCGTATCATGACAGTGAAATATTATACGTCAAAGAATACGATAAGGATAAATACGGAAATAGTTGGCAGATTACAGGAAAGCAAGATAACATTCGCAAAATTTCCGATTATAATTGCATCAAATCGATTATTAATGGCAACGGTGAGGGTTACATAACATGAAAATAGAAGAAAAGGAAAATTATCATGCAAAATAACGCGGAAACATGATTTCTGTAAACACGTTATTCTTTTTTCATGTGTTTCATAGCATTCATTTTACGAAGGATTTTGCTTACTGAACACTTATGTTAACAGCAACAAGTTTTAGAAAGTGCGTGTCAATTTGTACTGTTACTTAATAAAATTTTGAAAAAAATGATCCAAAATTGAATGCGATATTCGTGCAATAGAATTTGAAGATTATTTTTTACATATATTTATGTTTATAAATAAATTAAAATTATAGGACACATAAAAACGTAACGATTTTAAAATGATAAGTCAGTAACATAAAACGTGCAACATAATAATGATTACTTTTCACTAGCAGATAAATGAAGAAGATTGATTAAGCGTGTGGATAAATCCAATATTCTAATATACTAGATAGTAATTACGTTATGTAATTGTAGATAACGTAATTTAGTTACAGAAAGAGAGAAAGAGAGAGAGAGAGAGAGTATAATATATTATTTTTGACAAATCTCAATTACGACAACTCAGACACAGTAATTAAAATTATAACACATCTATAATAGAAAAAAATTAATTAAATTTGAAAAATTTATTTCTTACTAAGCTTGCTTCTCTTCTATGACGTCGCTTCCGCAAAAGTTATATCTGATATTCAATTCTAAATATGAAAACAATTCCGCATTTGTGCTTTATTTTGCTTGACGTCAGAGTCATCGCGCATTCTTGCACTTCAACTAATCACTAATAAAATAAAATAATTGCTTTTCTTACAACACATTTATACCTAATCATAACCTAATTTTATATTGTAATGTAAAACATGTAAAAACCGGATTTTACAGCCTAGTACCCAATATGACCTACTCACTTTATAACAATTACACGATGAATTTAACACTAAAATCATGCAGACTATTCATCTGATTCGATTGTATCATTTTATTGCTCAGTTTGTATATTTTGTTAAAGCAAAGTACAGAATGTCGTAATGTAATAATATTTCGTAATAGTAAGTAATTACTTTCTATAACTACCAAGAAATGGATATTTCCGTAGTTTATGTTATTGTGGCTCTATTCATATTTTACGCTGAAAAAAAATTACTGAATTTTAATAAATATTTATTTCAATAGTACTAGCTAAATATTTATTTATAATAAATAAATATAATTTATTCAAAATAAAAAAGTTATAAATCAAATAAATATATGTTTGCATTTAGTAAATATGTCGTTAGTACTATTGAAACGAATATTTATTAAAACTTAGTAATTTTTTTTAGTGTACAACACTGTTTAATTTATATTTTCGTCAAAACGTTTACAATCAAAGAAAAGAAACTTTTTGTAAGGTAGCAAATCAAATGACTAACTTGTCATGTCCAGTGCTTTAAGATTAATATCTTACGATTTAAATTGTTTACGCTATGATATTTACATTGTTTACACTGTATATAATATATTAACGTTATTTTACTTTTGCATTTCAATATAGCATTCTTTTTATGTTTGTTACTCAATTTTATCTGTTTTATTAATTCGAAATACATGAGATACATTGAAGATGCGCGCAACATTTTTATATATTGCAACACTTGATTGAAATGTGCATTATTTTGTTCTACATTCTACAATATAAAAACGCATAGACGAAGTGTCATGCGTCTTCTACGAATTATAAATGTTTGGAACAAAAATAAAACCGGCATATTACGCAATCGTTGTTGAGTAACTTAAAGATTAAAGATAAACACATGAAGAAATATTATTGACAAAAACTATCTGTAAAAAATTTTATTTTTTATAAAACTACGATTCTATTTTACTATAATAAAAATGTTTATTAATTGCCATTTTAACTTTGCTATATGTTTCAAATTTGTACACTAAAAAACAACCGATTATAATTAATATTATTATTTATTTCTATATAATATAGAGATAATTGAAGAAAATATATGTTTTAAATAGATTTTTATCTATTCTTAATAATTTATCTGTTGTCTATATATTATCTTCAATAATATAAATTTTTTTTAATTTTTAGGTAAAATTTAAATCAATTAATTTTAAATTGTTTCTAAATTAAATGTCTTAAAATTATACAATGTATAAAATTGTACAATTATACATTCAAATAAAATTAATTAATGAGAATGTAGATGACAGGTTAAACATATGTGAAATTTTGTATAAAATTCTAATGTAACAGATTTTAAGAGGCTTTGTTATTGAATCTAAATGAGATTAAATTAATCTTCTTAAAATAATGTTATGTAAAGGATTCTTTAAATATCACCTTTTGCGCGCGTTGCTCGCGTAAGCACTTAATTATCTAGTAATGAAGTTAGACTGTGACGCACGTAAACCTGTCAATCGGACTGGGCCTGAATCTGCCTACGTCACAAGAACAACAGGTAGAAGATAAATGTTTCGCAAGGAAATTGTATGGTAATTGCAAGTTTCACAGCGTGCGTATGGGACAAGTTTGCAGGCATTTCGTTGATTATCCCGCAAATGCGATTAAACTGCTGGTGCGGTCTCCCGATTCTGAGTAAGTGGTATATATTGACGTCATATAATATGCAATGCACCTTTCCCTTGCAAGAATAAAACCATTGCGCAAAATAATATTTTAAAGCAAGCGATTTGCGCAAATCATCACTCTATAATCATTTGTGTTTCTGGCAAATGTATGCGATGTCGTGGCATATAAAACAAAATGAACTTCAAGTAACAATTTTTCACCTTATTTCTGTTTTTATATAAAATTTAATTAAATTTTAATTTTAATTAATAGCAAATTAAAAAATTTAATTAATGTTTTAATAATTTAATTTAAACGCTATATTTTAACTGTAATGTCAATTTGTAATTATAATGTCGCTTATTTAATAGATAATGGAGCATAATAATATGCGTGCTATGCACGCGTTATTTTTTCTCACTCATGATATGATATCACTATTTCACTCATGATAATGAATTTAAAAAAGATTATATTTTGTAACAGTATACATATTATGTTATATAATTCTAATCAGTAGGATCGATCAAAATTTTTTAGTAATTTACATAACATATTTACTATAGATATTATATTTTTATTGGTAACATGACCGATTATTATTTTAAAAATCCCATTATTAATTTTTGAAAATCATTTAATCTTCAATTGATTTTGTTTTTAACTTGTTATAAATTCATAAAGTATAAAATATTATAAATTAAAATATCTAATATAAAAAAAAGAGTTTACTTAAAGAGTAATTTATTATTTATATGCAAATTTATATAACACTTTTAATAATAAATAAAACTACTTATGCGTTACTGTACAACGTTTTTAATATTTAAATTATAATAACTGCACATAATTTTTTTCGTGACAACTGTTCACAAAATAAAACAGTACGTTCAGTGATAATAATGATCAGCTCTGTAGAAAAGGAGCAACAATGAAATTTGATAGGAGCGGATAAAATTTTCAAAACAAATGTGAACTAAATTTAAATATATACTCTACATTAGATATCTATTTTTGATCTCGTGTATAATTATAGAAAGATACTTCCCGATTCTCTCTCTCTCTCTCTTTCTCTCTCTCTCTCTCTCTCTCTCTCTCTCTCTCTCTCTCTCTCTCATTTTAATTTGCAAGCCAAGTTATACTCAGAAATACATTTCGTACGAATCATATAATGATCTTGCAAAAGTCACATTTAACTGGAAACTGCAAAGTGATGCCGATCGCGTAAAACGTATTATTTTATTTAAATATCTTAAATTCAACAATTCATGCGCGCAAGCGTTTTACTTGGTGACCTCATTCATTGGCAACAAAAAGTATTCTTATCGCGTGTTTCGTGCAACGTACAACATATATGTACTGATAGCTTTAAGCCCGGTCCGTTTCCTTTCCCCGCTTATAAATATCTTCCAATCTTCTTTGTTGGTCGTACTTTGTTTTGTAAATTGCTCTATGTCTGGTACATGTTGTCCGACGATTCCTGATAAACGATAGTATTAAAAAAATATATTTAATTTCCTTTCGCGGTTTTTCCATTTAAAATATTATTAAATATTTAATACGCAATTAAGCTCATCTTTATAAATGTGAATATCAAAACATGTCATGTTCTCGCTGTATAATAGATGTTATATATATATATATATATAAGAAAAAAGAAAAAACTTTTAATTTAATTTTTTAATATTTTGATTTTTTAATTTTTTTATTGTTTTTAAATTTAATTATTACTTTACTACTCATGAATAAATTTAGACATTTGCGATTATTATTTTAATTAATTGCATTTAAGCAAAAATGTATGAATAATCTTAAAATTGCCAAACATATTTTTAGATTAGAATCTTTATTGATTTTTTATTTTAATTTAAAATGTATTTTATCTTAAAATTAGTTGTAAAATATAGCTATCAAATAAATTTCAATAACATACTCACAATGTGTTTTAGATCAATATCAAGAAACTTTAATAATCATATCTGCAATATTTCTATATTCAAAATACAGTATTTTATTTACCATTTACCATATTTTTCAATGTTTGTTAATTTACATTAGTGCGATAATGGTTCTATATAATTATTCTGCATAATTTATTCAATAATTAACATATGTATCGATACGCATCGTTTTTTTTTTGTAAACGTTATTTCGAATAAATTACTATTCATTATCGTAGACTGACATTGGTGATTCCTTTAAGTATGCTATTTGTTTACGTTTATTTATGGTTGATAATAATCGTTGGCGAGCCAAGCGAGAAAATGTGACTAATTTAGCTTACGGAGTCATAACCGGCTCGATTTCCAAGCGCAAATCAGACCGGTCGGCCTTCCTCGGAAGTGGTTCCGCGATGATGCGATTATCAGTACAAGAAACAGAGGAAGCACAAAAAAAAGAGGAAGAGAGAATGATGCGCTTACTTCATGACACGACCGGATTGATTCTGCGAACAAACGATAGGTGTAAATTCGACAATTTTGCAAAAAAAAAAAAAATAAATAGATTTAATAAATAGATTTAATTTACTAACTAGACGACGCGACTAGTTAGTATATATGTACATAATATGAGTGTCGATGAATAGAGATTGTCGGCAGAAATAAACCGTCTCGATGAGTCAGAAAATCCTCCTTCGTTTCATCGTTTACTGGACTCTTCTTTATATTTATTGTAGAGCAGATGCATCGCATCTGATGTCAATTCTCAAAATGTTGGTCAATGCACCTAAAAACGAGAATACTTGAGAGATACACGTTATCGTTCGCCAATCTGGAAAGACGAATAAGCGCTGACGGATAGGCACTTCTCTGTTCGTGAAAAACAAAACTAAATTCCTAAATCTACAATCGTATAAAACAAGTGAATAAATTTAAGCAGTTGTATTCTCGTACTTTAATAATTTTTAGGTATCGTTAGTTTAGATTTTTTATTTTAGCCAACCCAATTGACGACTAAAAGTAATATAACATTAATGTTACATAATTTTGCACTCAATAATATATTATAAATATAATGTAACACGTAATGTTATATAACAGTTACATATAACAGTTACATTGTTGAGTGTGAAATTATAACATTGGCGTCATGTTACTTTTAGTTGGTATTAACGAATTGTGTCTCTGATAGCTAAGGACATGTCTACTCTCTGTCTTCCTTTGTAAAAAATAAATCTCTTGCAATAATATCTTGACGATTTGTTTTTCAATTATTTAATATTTCTATTACACTTTATTGTAATATCAACAAGTAAAACGTTTTTTTATTATAATTATATATTATATATTGTTCGTATCAACATTTTTCCGTATCTGTATAAACATTTGTTCGTAACACGACCGTGTCTCTTGATTCTTATGATATCGATGTAAATATATATATATATATATATATATATATATATATATATATATATATACTATCTATAAGTACTTGTGTATTTGTGTCTGTGAGAATACAGTGGTATCATTGATATCTGTTGGCACCTTTCAATGCACACTGCAATTTATACTTTATGATCCCGTATGTTGTATATGATTACGAATAAAATCGTTTCGTTTAAAATAATTTTAAATTAAGATTAATTTTTTATCAGCTGTTCTAATTTTAAAAGTAAATATTACACGACAAACATTGCAGTAAAAATATTTGTCATCTCTTTTCTGATGTTAAATTTTAAACATTTGATTAATTAACATTTATGTTAAATTAATATTACAAACATGCAAATTTATCAGTTTATTCATAGAGAAAGTAAAGAATGTTATTACAAAAAACGTAAATTCTTTGTTACCGCCATAAGCAATTCGTGAACGTTATGTATAAGCAATGTGGAATCGTTAAAATAGAAAGCAAATACACTCGTCAACTACGTAGAAACTAGAGACAGAAAGCTAAAAATAAAAATAAAAAGCGGTAGAAATCTGAGATAAAGACACAGTCATAGTATGTATTGAAATTAATGTACGTTACTACGATGCATAGTACGCCTCGAGAAAATGTGTGTGTTTAGCGATACTGTTGTTAGTGAGAAATACAATGGAATATACGTACAATGCAGACGAGTGTACTTGGAGAACGCGACACGAATGATGGTGACATCATCGACAACGCATGCGCATCAATGGTACATATGTATATCCAATCCATGACCGTATGCCATGTTCGCACGACAAATGGAAATTCATTAATTCTGCAATACATAAAAGCGTAGTTTAATTAACTGTAACAAATTCCTTTTGTATCAATTTCATTTCCCCTTTTTCTTTGAGTTTTTAAACCATTGAACATGGCACATATCTTTTGAGATTTCAAGAGCTTTTTAAAAAGAGTTTGAATCTTTTAAATGTCAAGCAACCTTTGTATAGTCTAGCTGTTTACCGGATATTCTCGGATACTCTTCCGATATTTAACTGTTGCAGTTATCAACAGTTAAATTTTGATTTTTGGATCTTTATTGTAAGTGACGTAAAATTATTATTATTTCATTTGAAGTACATTTAGTTTATAAGCAAGATAGATGTTCAAAGAAGGGAAAAGTTAGGATATTTCTGGAAATGTATCATGTATAAGAGTAAATTTATATGATAATAAATAATAGTAGATAATAGTTATGTATTTTAGCAGTTGCAGAGATTATTGTATATTTAATTTAATAGTACAATTTGCATATTAAGTGGTGTAATTTTGTTATATCAATTTATGTATAAACTGCGTTATATGATAAAATATCTTGCAAATTTTTTTTTTAATAAAAAAATGTATCAATAATTCATTATATAAAAAAAAGGAAAAAACAAAGCGTAATAATAGTAATAAATAATTGCTGCACTGCAATAGTTAAGTATCACAGAAATATTCTAAGATATTAACTAAAAATTCGCAGTAAAAATTAATTGGCACATAAAAAGTTCAACGCAATTTTAACTGTTTAAAAAGAAATTTACTACATTTGACTAATTTATAAGTTCAAAGTTACATAAGTAATAGTAAACAAACTCAATAAAGAAATAAATCTGGGCGTGATAACGGTTTATCTAACTAATACCATGCAGGTATAGTGCGTCTAAAATACGTCACATAGATGTTTTATTATGACATTTCGTAACGAGATTGCGTTTCCATCACGATATGTCAATATACACCGAACCTACTGAGGCCATTCATGTACCTGTACTACGATCGCACGTAGCTACGCTACTGGAAGATCGTGCAAGAGTGATGACGAGGGCCGACAAGCGTTGCGTCGCGACGCGTCGAGTTGCTTTGCCTTGCGTCGGGTCGTCGGCACGCGTTCGTTCGGATCGCAGTCGTGCGAGCGTATCGCTCGGGACCGGGCATATCTTTCGGAAATCAATGTCGAGGATTCGCGCGACCACTGTTCGCACGCGAGAGGCACGACACAAGGTAGGGAGAGAGCCATTTTTCGCGAATCCCGCGAAACTCACGAGAGATTGCGCGGCGACCTTGACGAAGTGCGCGCGCCGGGAAATACGCGGGCGATTAGAATAGATGCTGAGATTAGGACGGACGCGGAAATCCCAGGAGCAGCGGTTTCCTCGGTTGGTGTTACGACGGGAGTAAAGAAAGAAAGAAAAAAAAAAAAAAGAAAGGAAGAAATCGCGAAAAGATATCGCCGTCGTTACCGCTACTGCTGATGGTGCAGCG
>NW_017306091.1:1238577-1242268 GCF_001594115.1 Trachymyrmex septentrionalis | reverse complement strand
GGGAGTAAAGAAAGAAAGAAAAAAAAAAAAAAGAAAGGAAGAAATCGCAAAAAGATATCGCCGTCGTTACCGCTACTGCTGATGGTGCAGCACCGCGTCGACCGCGTCGCGCCGGTCCGACGAAAAGTCGCGGCCGCAGATAAGGATCCCGCGAGCGTTCGCTCGATATTTGAGCCACGCAACGAAGCGCTGAAGGTCGTCAGCCGTACACGCATGATCTGACTGACTTCGGATCGGGACACTCGAGTGTGTTTCGACTACGTTGACGCGTGCGTATGTGCGTACATGCGTGTATACATACGCGCGTGTATGTGTGCGAAAGACTGGATCGTTCGCAGAATCGCAAACGAGTCTCTCTCTCTCTTTCTCTCACCGAGATCTTGGTGGAGACCAGTCGCTTATTATTATCGCGCTACAACGATCCACTCTCAGTCGCTATATCGAGAGAAAACTGAATTGAAGCAACGTGCGTGGTTGTATCTTTAGATCGAAACGCTAAAGATATATCATCAAAAGATTCTCAAGATTGTTAAAGTAAAGATTGTGAGGTACACGTGTTTAAGGACACAGGGCACTCGTCTTACTTTGCCCTATTGGATGCATTGTGATGCGGAAGTGACGGTGCACCGATCGCGAAGACAGTGAAAATTGATAATCTGAGACGGAGAACGACACTTGGGAGGGACGTGCGGCAAAGAAACGGAGATATGGAAACGACGTGAAGCGTCGAGTATTGCATGCCGATAAGATCGTGAAGTCACGATTAGTTCAAGATTGCCGCAGAAGCGACCGTGAGGCATCGGAGCAGACGGTTGTGCTCTCGGGGCACCTTCGTAAGTGAAGGCTATGTGAAACGTGTTTTTCTGACGCGATGTTACGTCGACGCGCGATTCGTATGGTGAATCCGACATCGAGTATCGGCACGACTTCGTCTCCGTAAAAGCGGTTTGTCACGATTGTGAAACTAACGATTCAACGTTATTCGAAGAAAATATACGAGGTAATTAATTATCCTGCTATGTGTTACACGATTTTATCTGAGCAATTTAATTAATCAACTTGCTTTCTAGTTCTCTCATTGTATCTATAAATGTATCAGTTTTAATTAGATTGAAGAAATGAAAGAAATATTATTATGAAAGAACTAAAGAAATATTATTTTCGTGTATTTTTTTACGGAAAATCATAAATAATTATCAAGCAAAAATATTTTTTTATACAAATGTTTATGTAAATTTATTTATTGTTTATGTACATTTAATTCTTTGAAATTTTTCTTTTAAAATATTGTTAGAGATATAACAATATAATAATTATATTATTATATATTTGTATTTAACTATTTATATACGATAATTATTTATGAGACTGTACAAGAATATTAATATTACATATACATCTATGAATATATATATAAAAGGAGATAGAAGAGAAGAGAAAGGAGAAAAAGAACTCTGAAAACAGTTTTACCATATTGATAAGCACTTGTCTCCTTTATCACTTGTAGTGTCTTTAAAAATCTGACTACATGTAAATTACTAAAACACTTTAGTTATTATAATTGTCCCGATTAATTAGCATTTGAAAACCATGGTGGGACTAATGGAAATTACATTAATTCTTCTCTTTAGATGGCGTGTACCCAGAGAGAGTTCCACCAATGTAAGATTAACTTTAATTTTATTTTAATTTATTTTTTATCTTTTTCTAATTTTTAGGATTAAAGAGAGAGAGGAAAAGGTAAACAGTAAGCTAACCTAAGATTAAGTTAATCTACATTGGTGAAAACGGGCAATATCATATAAATATATATATAATATATATAATTTATATTTAATTTATTACTTGAAATATTTATAATATAACTTATCAAAGGCTAAAGATAGCTGAGAATAATATTTTCTTATCTATTTACATCTATGAAGTAATTCTTGAAAAACACATTCATCATCCATCGTTCAAAAGCTGTTAAAGAAGAGAAAATGTATACATATAATTTAAATTTGATGTTTCTCCTGCGATGAACATTTTTTCTAACGAAAATGTTATTTCTATTACATGTGATCGTGTGTGGTGTGCGTACGCCTTTTGCATACGAGTGCGTATATACATACAAACTGCGTACGCATGGTTGACGGTCGCGTGTCCGCATAACAAAACTCATCTCAACACGATGAATTAACATGATTACTCGGAATCGTATCCATTTTCTAAATTGCTTAATTGCTTTCAAACGGCATGTCCGTTTCTCACGACGCCCTCCAGTGATCGCGCGTTCATTCAGAGTCACAAATCCTAGAGGACAAAAAACGGAAAATACTTTATCAAGGAAATACAATAGATATATCGCATGTCAAAATGCAAAATTTTTATTTGCGATGCTTTTAAGATATACATAACTTTCTCATATTTTATTACAACATTTTTATTTATTTTGTTATACTGTAATATCTTGAGTATCATAACAATTATTTTATTACACATATTTTTTATTTTACATTAATTAATTTACTTTATTAATTTATTTTACACTAATTTCATTCGCGAGTAAGTTTTGTTTATAGATATATAAAGTTCGTTTGGATCTTTTTTTAGGAAAAATCTTTCTTGTTTTAATTAAGATTTGGTTCATAATAATATTTTCATATGTACAGTTCTTGAGATATAGTATAGAATTTCCAAGGAAATTTCTAAAAAAAGAATTTTTAATTATTGTAAAATAAACAATTTCTATCCGAGAATTGAACCTTTCCACCTAAAATCTAGAAATCTAAAACTTTTTAAAAAATGGAATTGCAATAGTTCATACTTGTATTATACCCCAGTTCAATAGTTTATTCTGTTGAAAATGTATTTGAATATGATATTGTTTGCTTTCCAGTTTGCCAGCCAGTTTTATAATCAGGTCTTTTTATTCAGCGTAGAGTTAAGCTTTATCGGAAAAATTTGTTAATCAAATGCTTGAATGGTCTGCTTGGTCATAATCTTCGCACCAAAATTTCGCAGCAAATTTAAAATCAAGTACGAATAATGAATGAATTGCATTATAAGATGTGAGCAGCATAAATATTTGAAAACAATCGTTTTCAACAATCCATTCTTTTATTAATAATAATCATTTGTGAATTGATTCTGTAATACTTAGATAAAGATAGTGAATATTATTAAAAGATCTTTCAGTACTTCGATCTTGTATAAATTCTTCGAACTGTTTACTTCGGTATGATTAATGAACAAGCAATTACTTGATTTCCGCTATTTAAAATGGAATTAGTTCAATGATCGAACAGATACAATTAAATCTACATGTCATTTTCAACAATTTGATAGAATTCTTTGAACATAGTATTATTACTATTATTATTATTACTTAAAGTGCACATAGCATATTATACATTACACTGTACTTACACTGTACTTTCAATGTAATATGTTGTTATAAAAACATTTCTATTAAAACTATTTTATTACGCGTTAAAGGAGAAATTAATTGAAATGAACTCTCAAAACGCGCGGCGCGCACGCGATAATAAAGGGTTGTTAATCTATTTATCTATATGTAATTGTTGTACGCCTGAGAGAGTCACGCCCCGTTTTTTTCTAACGCATTATATTACATTGAGGTATGCATCATAATAATCTTACATGTGTAACTAATTTAATTAATGCATTGAAATTTTTTTTATTAATG
>NW_017306091.1:1226165-1238477 GCF_001594115.1 Trachymyrmex septentrionalis | reverse complement strand
CAATTTTAAGTGAAGCTTTGCTGACTTTATTAACGTTACAGAAAATGATTTTAATATTAAAAAGTTAATATATTATATATTAGAATATATTAATATTTGTTCTTCTAATGTTATAAAATTTTCTTGACGCATTGTATAAGATTAAAATTTTCTATTAAAAAAATATTACGCAATATATTATATAATCTTACGTATATATAATTAGGAAATATATTAGGAAATATTAAAATAACGATATTTTATTGTTATATACTTTTATTTTATTACTACATACAAATAATAAACGTATATCATGAGTATATGTGAGCAAGAAAATTGTTAATAATAGTACTTAATTGAAATTAATCAAAATCTTATTTCACATATAATGAGCATTATAATCTACGTCCTGGAAATCGATTGTTAAATGGCAATAATATTATTTTTCTTGTCTCGGGAACATAGGTTATCACACAGTTTTTAATGATCTCTACTTCGTTCTTCATGATGTTCTGCAAAATTTTCCATACTTTTATCAGCAATCATTGTTATTATACTTGAAGTAAGAAGATTTCTTGAGCTGGATTTCTTGGATTCTAGGGAAAGTTTATGCAAGAATAAAGTATGTGTGTATTTTCTGTCGAATATGTATCAAACATGTTAATGTACAGTAACTACCAAGTGATAAAATTGTCAGCAACAAAATACATCATAGTCTAAGATATCAATATGTACAATAATGGAAAACAGAAAGCAACCATATTTAACTGATAATAGCGCACTTAATCAGTAAACATTTTTCAGTAATGATTAAAACAATTGACACACCGCGAATTATTATACTGAAAGAAATTCTTTTGTGTTATTATATAGTATGAGAGTATAATTTTTTAAACTGAATAATAACACAATTGTAATAAATAAATTTATTATTAAAAATAGTATTTGTCTATCTAAAAAAGTTTTTTTGAAAATTTTTGCTATAATAGATTTTTATGAATAATTTTAAGTAATTTGGTACATATAATATTATGTATTACATTACATAATTCTTACAATCTGATCACGAATACTTCCAAGAAGAAAGTATACTTGAATTAATGATATTTTATTTGAAAATTGAAATTAAATTTATTAGCCTTAAATAAATATTTAAGAATATTTTGTTAAAATAAATTTTAAAAGTATATTATAATACAATATATGCACATAATAATTTTATATGTTTTAATGAAAAATGAAATTGTAATAAGTAAAACATATACTAAATTAAAATAATATTATTTAAAACCTTTTGCATGATTTTTACATTTAACAATATCTATAAAAATTATCAAAAAATAAAAGAAATTATTCTTAATTCATAAAATTTATTTTTACTATTATTTGTTTTACAGATTTGCGTCAGAACGTTTTTGGGGTCACATTAACTGCGTGAAAATTTTTATCAATTTTCTCTTTGGCAGTTATATTATATAAGATAAGATTTATATTACATAAGATAGGGAAACTCCAGGCAGTATACCATGGCTCATTCTGGCCGAATTGCGCCGATCCGGATCGAAAAGTGGACGCTGCAACGCGTCTCAATTCCAGATTGCTCTTCCGTGAGCTCTTTGGAAGAAGATTCCAGATCAACCGAATCCGAAGATATGTCTATCAGCCCAGATACGTCCTGCCACTCGAGCGCGGACGCAGACAAGAGTTTCGATCTCGACGAGGACTTCCGCGAAAAACTGACCAACTATGAAGACATAATCGAAAAGATCGAGAATTTGCGACTTACGCGCAACGACGAGGATAACAAAGATGCCAATGAGAACGTCGGCAACACGCGCCAAATCAGCAACGAAAACGTGGATAACCTGGAGTATCGAAAAAGCTGCAAGTCAGGACGTCATACCGACAAGGAGGATATAAACAACAACGAGGATAACGTTACGACTGATGACAATAAAGGCTGCTTGCAGCTTAACATATGCGACGACAAGAAACGATGCCATCCTTTGTACGATGGGAATTCCCTGGACGACGATTCGGAGTCCGAACAAGCGAGACAGCAGGAGCAGGACAACTCTGACGATTCCGATCTAATTCAACGAGGACCAGTCAAGCCCAATTTTCAATCCCCTCGAGCATTATCATATCCTTACTCCATGATGACCTGGCTACAAACGACGCGTGCAAACGACGGCACAGATGCCGCCTACGCGGTAGACTACGACAAAACTGCCGAGCAAATCTTAAGGAACAAGGATTACAGCGAGAAACTGAATCCTTGCTTAGACCAGTTATCGGATTCGAGTCGAAATCAGACGTTGATCGGCGCGATGAATTTGGGGATGGAACCCAGTTGGATCGAAGAGAATAACAAAGATATTTTCCGTAACGGAGACTCTAGCAATGATGTAAGTTTTATTAAATTACGTTTTATACCAATGATGACGTTCTTATAAAATTATACATCTTTTTTTTTTTAAATTATATCGCACGTTAAATGTGACGACATGAATTGAAGCGAATCTTTGTAGATAGATTTGCACAAAAGTTCCACTAAAGAGAGCATAAAAAAAAAGATATTTTTAGTTTATTAATTTACTTTTTATATATTAATAATGAACATTTGACGGCAATCATATTGTATATCGAATGCTATTTGAATGCATTGAATATTTCAAACAGTCGAAAAATAATTAGGCATACTATTTTAAATTCCTCGGTTCATTTGCACGAGAAAAAAAACTTTTAATTATACTTCACTGAAAAAAAATTTATTAAATTTTAGTAAATATTTGTTTCAATAGTACTAACAAAATATTTACTAAATGTAAATATATTTATTTGATTTAAGCATAAATTTTTTTGAGTAAATACTTATTTACTGTAAGTGCATATTTCGTTGGTACTATTGAAACAAATATTTATTAAAATTCAGCAAATTTTTTTTTCAGTGTTGTTGCATATGATGAATAAAGAAAATTAATTAAAAATTATAAATGATTTTGCCTATACATATATTGATTATTATATTACAAAATTTTTTAAATTATGATGTATAATAATTACTTTAATATAATTATATGTTATATATTTATTCCCTGATAAAAGAAAATTTGAAATGAGTGTCGATGACCAAAACTGTTAGCGTTAAAGTAACAATACGACGCAAAAGAGTTCTCCCGCTCTGTGAAAACCGATTTAATCGTATTTCAGACCGCGGCACTTCCCTCCATAGTTGTCGACGATCCGGGAGAAGAGTCCTTGATGGATATCCTGTCGCATGGCGGTTTTCAAGCCGCATTGCTCTCAGATGCCGGCAGTCACTCGATTCCCTCGCCAGGCGCGAAAACCTGGTCCGATTCTCCAGCGAGTAGCTACAACTACGTTGTCTCGAGGTCGAACAGTCGGGCGTCGAGTCGCGCCCAATCACCGGGTTCCGCTACGAACTTGGAGTCACCGCAGATGCACGTCAACGTCATCGGCAGCCCGCTCGGCTCACCGCAGGTAAGTCCGCAATAATCTGCATAAATGTATGAGGAGTGCGCATAAGTAGCGCTTCGACGAAACCCGCATGTCTAGAATAAGTAAAACAAGGCATTGAAGTCTTACGCGAACGATTGTAGTTTATCACATTTCAAAAAAATGTGTAATATTACACACGCCAACCCACGTAAAGATTTGAACTGAATTGCAGATTAAATACGACCGCAAATTAAAATACAGCGCAGTTCGTCTATTTTACCACTGTAAGTCAGATTTTCCGATTTTATTCTAGAATGAATAAACCGTGATTGCACATTTTTATAAATCTTTTTATACATTGAATTAATATCTTAATTATATTACTTGATGTTAATTATTACGATTTGTTTTGTCTATTATATTAATTTACTTATTTGATGATAATATTAATTGCATTCATATTAATTATGTCAGAATTTATATTTATTATTTTTATAACACACATACAGATAATGTTATAAAAATAAAAGAATACACGCACAACTTGTAATAATAAGTTTAAATACTTAAAGCCGAGTCTACCCAACATTGTTCCAGTCATAAAACACCTATTATCACGTTTGACGAGTCTCATAAAATATTCAAACAGCTACCTGACAGCTAGTATAAGTTTATGTAGCGGTCGTCACTTACTCCTCTGTGACTAAGTACAAATACGAAATGAATTCTCGGCAGATGATTCAGTTAACCTGACACCTTCCTTCGCAGGTTGCATCGACATATCGTGTACCGCAAACGTTATCCTCCTCATCCTCGTCCAACCAGTCCTACAGCGACGTGTCCAGCCCGAATTATCAGACATCTCTTAATTATCAGACTGAGGAACAGCTTGGCGAATCACTGTCCGGTTGGAAAGGTATCTACGAGTCTTCGGGGACGATCGTCAACAGCAGCGATACAATCGACTGCGCGTTGCTCCAGCTCGTGGAGCAGGTTATAGAAGAGGACAAGCAAGGCAAAGCGTTGAAGGAGCCGCAGGTTGTCTCCAATACCTCTTGCTTCTCGTCGGCCTATAACGACCGGTGTGTATCCGTGCAAACGTTGGGGAGTGATGTGAATCCTGTATCGCGCGAGTGTCCTGGAAGCGGCATGCGAAGCGAAAAGCTGGAGGCTTGTTTGGGCATACCCAACACGGATTCCATCCAAGTTGGGGATCTACCCATCAATAGCGATCTCGTATCGGTTTACGCGAGCAAGGGGAGCACCGGAGGATGTGCATTTGTGAATCGCGCGGTGAACGGCCACGCGACAAACATGGAGCCAAGGTATTACGAACCGCACGCGAAGAACAGCCAGGTCAACACGTCAGTTGTATCGCAACACGATGCGAACACTCTGCTCGGACTGACCGATGAGACATCCGTGAAGACATCTGAACCGAATTTAAGAACGTCACAGGAGGAGTACACGATTTTCCATGCCGCCGATGGAGAAAAGAGATATGATCAGCCACCGTCGGTGTTTGTACCCAGCGATTATCAAATACCAACGATGGTCTCCTCGTTTGTACCCAACCATTCGCAGAGGTAAACTTGATAAAATGATCGCGTGTGCGAGGAAAATATAAAAATAAAGTAAACGAGCGAGAGAGATGACAGTAATTCGAAATATTGAACAAACTAATTCTGAACCTAAATCGATACTCAAAGTTTTTCGTGAAATTGGAAAGAAATGATATATCTTTTTCAAAACAAAGCTTCTCTTTCCTCGAAGACAAAATCAGTTTCATTTTTTATGATTCTATATATGTTTTAATCGTGTGATGCTTGCAAATGTAAAAAAAAAAAGAAACATATGTTCTCTATTTCCACGAAGTTATGTAATCAAAATTGATGACAGACATCGCAACGAAACGGATGATAACGAGAAATGTTGCGATAAATCAGTCGTTTAAGTTTTCAATAGGCATATTTATGTTTCCGGTGCCTTTAAGCAATTAGAAAATACAAGTCTAAGTATAAATCAAATGTAGCAATCCCATGCATGTTAAAGCATGTTTCTTAAAAAATTTTAATTTCTCAATATAATTTTAATTTGCGCAACTAAATCAAGTTGTAATACAAAGTTTTGAATACTGTCATTTTTCTATGCACTCCTCGTGTTAAAATAATCGCAGCTTTCGCGCGAATGAGTGATAAGAAGTGTGGTTAACGACCCCAATTGCCACGACAGGAACTTGAATCGAGGCATAGTACCGTGGCCTTCGCTAAACTTACCGTCTGTAAGAGCGAGTGAGAGGTTGAAGGAAGGATTGCATCCTAAGGAAGTGGAAAGAGCCATGAGTAATCTGCTGAAAAAGTCCATAGAGGAACTAGCAGCCACAGATGAAGATGGTGACACGTAAGTTAACTCGTTCTATTTTATTAATAATATTAAACGAACTTGTTTTACTTTAAATGTAAATAGACGAGAATAAAAAGCGTACATCATATCGCATGTAAATAAATACATTAACTGATGCTGCTAAATCTTCTTTTGATGTAGCAATATTGTAGTTAGTATAATAAAAACTAATTAATGTCGAACTTTTGAAAAAAAAAAGATAAAGAAATAGCAATAAAAACCGTTTCTCTTTTCTCAAATTTTCTTTTTTATCTTTTTTGTGCTAAAATATGACATTTGCGTATAATAGAGCGTTAATGTGCCTGGTGGGCAACCCAGAGGAATTAACAAAGAAGAAAGCTTATTTGGTGCCATTGGTCGAAAGATTGGGCAACCTGCCGAGCGCTCTATCAATGGTGAATAATCGCAACGAGGATGCTTTGTACTTGGCTGCTATGAATTGTCCGGAAATGCCATACGTCACCGGATATCTAGCTGCCGCAATGATACAGAAAGGGATCGATATCAACCAAAGATTATATCATATGCGCGTAAGTTTTTTCACGATTCTTCTATGCGGAAGTGATCGTTTTTGTACATTTTATTAAGGCACTCTAATAATTGATCACGCGTTTGCATTTTAATTAGGTATATATTACATTTTTGGACGAATCTTTAAATGAAATAATTCCTATTACATACAAAAGATTCTCTCTTATCCCGGCGAACGGTTAATTTGTTAATAAATTCATTTCTGAACAACTAATTGCGACTAATGTAATCGTTGAATAATTACACGACGCACGATGATCGCTCTGAAAAAAAAAAACAGCATATAATTATCACGGATACTTAAACAAGACATTAAAGATAATTTTATACGGTGAACAATTTTTTTATATCTATCGCCGTTTCTATTATTTCAGGGCGACACGCTGATACATTCAGTTGTAGCACGCGGCGATTCTCACGGAGAGGTCTTGGCGGAACTGTTAACATTAAAGACGGTGCAAGGAAATCCCGTGTTCGATTTATCGAGGTGTAATTATGATGGTTAGTTAAACAGGAATGAGATTAAGAAGCATGAAATTGCACAGAAATCCGATACAAGAGTAAAAATACGTGTGCATTTCAGGGAGAACCGCTCTTCACATTGCAGTCGAATCGCACGATCCTTTCGGACGAGGCATCAAGTCCTTGGGCGTAACGGATCTTCTCTTGAAAAATGGCGCAAACATCAAAATCAAAGAGAGCAAGTGCGGCGATACTGCTTTACATATGGCAGCCTCATTGAGTTGCGATCCTGCACTCGTGAAGGTAATCCACCTGAGGGATTTCCCAGCTTCGCGCGTCAATTACTCATGAAATTGTGAAGTTATCCGTGTAATAATCGGCTCATTGGATAAAATGATATTTATACGATCTGCAATGTGTATCACTTCTTGGAATTAAAAAGAAGTGTTACAAATATCGATATGAGAAACCTTGTGAGTTTCTTAGAAAATAAGAAGAAGATACTATATCGAGAACAACAAACACTGTTTTAAAGCATTGAATAGTTTTTCAACTTTAATCTCAAGAGATTTTCCAAATATTTACATGCATTAATTCTAATGCATGTAAATAAATTCCAATTAATTTTAAATGAGTTTTAATTGATGAACAATTTATAACTTAAATATTATTAAGATGGTATATTGTAATATAAATATTGATAATTCAAAATTTATAAAGACAATTTATCAAAATTTTATTAAAGGAAGATTTAATTCTAAATTTGCTCAAAGATCTTATAGTTAGAAAAAATGCGCATCTTCTGAAACATATTGCATGATAATTCGAATGTTGTGTTTAAACATGAACTGCTCACTCATTTCTTATCTCTCTTTTTCATGTCTCGACTGGTGGATAAAATCGGTAGAAAGATCCACCAATCAGAGATGGCTATAGAAAGTAAGAAGTTGAAGCAAAAAGTAATTGATCCATTCACTTTTATTCACCCAGAATTCCGCGCGATAATCTTTGACACGCAGTCGACAGTGTTATCAATTTGATTACAAATAACAAAACAAGTTATATTAGGCGTTAATAAAATCAATTTCATATTTTGACACGTTTTTCTCAACTACATTTAGATATTATATAACACGTAAGATAATTGTCTCTTTTTTTTAGAAGAATCGCAACATCTATCGTTATTTTTCATTTTATCCCGAATATTTAACCGTAATAATATTCCGTACAGAAAGTCTTTTGCTCTCTTACAACAAACAATTTTTCTAACAAGATGTCACACTCGATTTCTTGTCCTACACAAATCAGTGATTTTATCAAACAAACTAATTATTTATAAACAGATAAAAAATAAAAGAGATGCAAATATGTAGAAAAAAGATATAATGTTTTTAAAAATAAATTGTAGATTAGGATAAATCCTTAACGCAAATTATTAAATACACTGATGATTCATTTGATATGCAGTCTTCCTCTCAAGATTAAATTCTAAACACGACGTTGTCGATTTCTATTTATGCAAATTATGCTGAAACTTTTCTCGCGTTTCCGCAGGTATTGCTGCGCAAGGCTACTTCGAATGTTGTGAACGAGACCAACTACATGTATAACACATCGTTGCACATGGCCGCGGCGGTTTCGAGTAATGTAGACTTGGAAAAACAAAAAGATGTTTGTCGACTTTTAATACAAGCTGGAGGCCAGACGAACATACAGAACCGGCAAGGAAAGACGCCGCTTGCGCTCGTATTGCCAGAAAGGAAAGAAGCCATCAAGAGGATATTTTACAAAAAAGCGTGATAACGATAAAAGACATTGAAATAAGTCCAATGATGGGCTTTATATAAGACTGATTTCTGCGGAAGTATTTAGGAGCACTTGGACTCCTTGACGGTTTCCGCTCCATTTTGTGAACTGATTGCAATAGGACTCGCGACGTTCATCACGAGCAAACCCTCAAGACTGTGACTCAAGCCAGCAAGGAGTACCAACGATACGTACAACATTAATTGCATGAAATTATTAGGGAAGTTGTAATCCCGAGTTGCGCGAATCGTTAAAGAAAAAATGTAATTTACTAGAACATCTTCGTATTCGTAATATCTATTTAGCGTCAAACATGGATAGTCTTTTTTTTTAAACTAACTATTAATGTTTTTTAAACGGAAGAAATAAGAAATATATATGTTAAATATATATTTATATTTAAAACTAATGTTTTTCATTTAATTTTTGTATTTTACTTTCAGAATGACATTTACTATTCTAGTTGCAATCTAGTGATATGTATAATATAATTTTAATATAAAAAGAGACTAAAATTAAATAAAATCAGGTACATTTTACGTTAAATATGAAAATATGTCTTAAGATATCTTTATGTCATATATTGCTATGTCTTTCAGTTAAATTTGTACAGTTAAGATAGTAAATACTAATACAATTAAATTATATAATTGAGTAATTATTACACTCAGTAATGTTTAAATAGCTAACAGAAGCGAATATTTTAGTGTACCTCAGACCAAATACTTTCTAAAATTAGAACTTAACATTACTTACGATAAATGTCGATCAATTTCGCTTATTTGATTCATGACACTTTATTTCCTTCTTTTTTTCTGTTTTTACTCATATGATAATACCTACTTGCATTCTCATGATTTACAGTTTAACTGTACAAAAGTTACTCAGTTCAGTTGCTCAAAGTTTTATTAAATCGCGACGTTAGCAAATCGGATTATTCTATTATAATATTTACAGCGTCTTTCTTTGATTAACATGTATGTACATATCATTTACTGATACTATTTTATGTAAATTAATAACAGTTAAATATTGATTTTTAATACAAACATCGTGAAATATGTACATATTTTTAATACATTAAACGTCTATGTACAGTGTGAAGTTTATACTAAACCTTACTTGTTCCACGAATCGAGTTTTTCCACAGTTTTTCTAGCTACTCGTTTGTGACATCAGCAACAACGGGAAAGAAGTCTCTCGTTGAGAAATTTTCTCTATTGTATCGCGTTATTTGACATTTTTACTTGGAAACGTGGTCTGGAAAGAGCGAGGTGCTAGATCAGTCAGATGCAAAATCGTTACGTGGAACGATCGTAAATATTATTACGAGATTAATCTCGGCGCCAATTTTCTTGCTGCCGTGTGTATAGAGCGATGTTGTACTTCTTGATTGTGTATTTCCACGAATTGAAAAGCTGATACCGTAAAAGTCATCATGTTATACGTGATGACTCTATAGTCCAGTAAAATAGTACGGTATGTTGTAGGAGTGTATATGTGTGCGTGTATGGGTACGCGAATTTTGTTCAACACTCATCGATAAAAGTGTGCTACATTAGCATACTCGTATATGTAAATCGTAAATATATTTTTATACACACAACTAGTGTGTGGCGCCTGGTATTTCCGTCTCTCCCGCATTGCGAGCGATGTTGTAATTCTTTGTAATCTGAATGCTTCATGCGACGTATCTTAATGCATATTAAAGTCTTTGTTCATTGATTTATAACAGTGACAAACGTTTCGACCTGAGCGACAGAAATTGAAGACCTAGATATAAAAATAAAACGAAAACAGAATATTTGTCTTCTTATATTCTTGCAAAAAATATTTCGTATATTATAAAAATTGAATGTATCAAAAATATGCTGTGTTTTATTTTTTAAAAAAAGATTGTATTTTTGAAATATTAATTTTTCGCCCAATTATATCGTACTTTTTTTATTCTACAAGAGAATAATAATTTAATCCAATAGTTTCATCGCCTGTTTCGCCTAATAGTCAATCCATCGCTGTCCTGATGAAAATAAAAATCGGAGCGTAAATATAAGAGAAAAATGACAGAAACATAGAAAACTTTCAGGAAACAAAAATTGATACAAAAGAAAGCGTTTTAAGAAGAAACCGCTTATTTTTTATGCAAATTATTTAAGCTTTTTTAGAGTTTCATTTACATTTGTGCCATTCTCCACTTATATTTGATTTATTCTTTATTTTCGTCAAAATGTTTAATAATTCGCTAATATTGATTAACATGATTATTATTCTCGTCATTTTAAAGATGAAATAATGAATTATTAAATTTACAAAGATAAGAATTGCTCAACTTCTCGATCCATCATATGATTTTTTTCCTTGTATTTCCGCATGTATAATCGCTTAATACGGGGAATCATAGGTATTGCAAATTAGTACAAACTAACTAATTTGTAATTTAATTTGTCGTTGCATTATCATAATGATTCTGACAAGAATATCAATTAGAAATTTTTCACTATCCTGTAGCAATCATATCACTACATACACACACACATTATATATTATACATTATATAGTATACCCAAATAAAACAAGTCACAATAACATCAAAAATGACATTAAAATGAATCGGAAATGATTGAAAAATAATTTTTAATAATCATTTTGGAGTCATTTTGATATCATAATGACTTGTTCTGCTTGGGTGTGATCATATAGTTCTGCTTGGATGTTGATCATATAGTTTTCTATAAAAATCATAAATATTTGATTTAAAGATGTATTTATTATTCCTTCTATGTGTGTGGCATATATTACAATATTCATCCAAATAAATGTTTGAAGCTGCAAAACACAAACGTTTAAAATAATATTGTTAAATATAATGTGTTTTTATTTTTACATTAATAATAATCGTGCAAAAATGTAGAAAAGGCAATTTTTAATATTTTTACAGTATATAATCATTAATTACTAATATTAAGAAGCCAACAATTATAAAATAACTTCTAAAATAGCTTCTAACCACTACGTGTGTATTACAATGACATTTATAGAATAACATTATTAGAACAATTATAATATTACAATTTATCGTACAATAATTCTCAGATATTTTTTGTTAAACTGTCTGCGTTTTTCCGGTCTTATCATGCGTTCTTCCGGTCTTATCATATTAAAAGCATACTGGCATTGTCAGGCCGACTATAATGCTAACTGACGCGCCCTGCAGAACTTCACAATCACCGGAATATATTCACCAAATAGTACATGCATGTCAATCTCCATAAAAAAGCGGTATCAAAGAACTGTCTATCTTAATCGCGCACTCGACCGTGGTTTCATCTGTCGGCAAAACGATCCCCGAAATAGTCATTGTCTGCTATCGTTACGATACGTTCAACATCGAGGAAGCGGTGTTCGTTGTTTTGGCGAGTTCTTCCTGAAAAGACAGAGAATCCACCGACGGGAAGCGTCGCCGAAACATAGCGGAAATTTGAAATTTAATATCAAAAGTAGCTTGAAAAAAGAATATTGCAGAAGGCACGGATAAAACAGTTTTTAAATACAAAGACGACAATGGAAATCTAAAAAGTTTAGTTTTACCGTACGGAAAACTGCCAAATTCAAAAGTATGGTGAGAGCATTTCTTTTTCATTTTTTGTCCACAATATAAAAATATGTTAT
>NW_017306091.1:1218646-1226065 GCF_001594115.1 Trachymyrmex septentrionalis | reverse complement strand
AGTTTTGAAAAAAATAGATATAATTAAATTATATCTATTTTTTTCAAAACTCATAATAAAATTGTATTATTATCTCTAAAAATATGTTCTGTTGTAAAAGCTTTTTACATTAATATTAACTTTTTATCAATAAAAATTCTGTTCTGTGATATCAGGATAATTTTTTGTTCCTATTTTAGATAATATTTTTTATTTATATTTGTCACATTTATTACATTTATGAGCGCATTCATATTTAACATTGTGTCCTATAAATATCAGCTACATGATAATTCATAATTGTCATCTCTCTCTGTACATCGAAAATTATGAGATAACTCATATTCAGCAATCAATATGCTCGCTTTTAATTTACATTTACATGCAAATGATTAATATTTATTTGTAATGCATATCTACGCGTTTAATCAAAAATCATTTATTTTCCATTTCAAGAGAAAAAACCCCTTTTAATCATAGAATATTCCGATTGTGTATATACTTTTATTAATCAGAAATGAGACATTTCCCTTTCTAATTTTAGCATGAGTACAATCGGTGATTTTATGTGCAGATACAACGTGTACGTTGAATATGGGAACGACCCTACTCGCTATAATATTCATTGTGGTATTGTTCGCAACTGCAAATAATATCAACGAACAATGCCAAGTTCATAATGAAAGGTGGATTACGTGTACCTGCATCGGAAACGAGGTATACTGATTAACATCTCTATATCATATCACCATCTCTGTACTTCGCTTATTTTGATTTTGTTTCAACAAATGCTTATGCATTGGTCTATCTTGAAATAAATTATCAATTTGTATAGACAGTCACTTGCCAATAAAACAGATTTATTTTTTAATTTAAACTAATATTTAGTTTATTGTTTCACTTATTTTGCGAGATCGGGACTAAAAATCTCAATATCTCAACATTTTTACGGCGACTTTCTTTTTTTATCCCATTTTTTTTATTAGCTTTAAAATAACATTATCGTTTACAGTGTACGTGGTGATAATTACTTCTTCGTAAAAATATTAAAGTAAAATAAGTATATAAAATAATAAGAATATAAAATAAGTGAACATAAAATAATTCAAAATGTAGTGTCCTTAATTAGATTTAATTTTTTAGGAATTTTTTCTACCAGAAAACTACAATTACATAAACACTCTCAGCGTGTCGGTCACAGGATGCGTTTCAGCGAACCTCCATTACGCCAGTTTTCCGGAGGCGAGTAATATCGAGGAAGTAATAGTTCAAAATATCAGTGGTAGCCTGAATTTTGATGCCTTCTTTTCGTCAAGCCGTATGAAACTGTTGAAGCTCTCGAACATTGGTCGGATACCGATGATAACAAGTTACACGTTCAGAAACTTGAAAGCTATTGATACGCTTGCAATCGAGAATACGCTTATCGAGACTCTCGAGGAAGAGTTTGCCTACATTAATATCTCACACTTCGTCATGATAAACGTTACGATCGAGCGAGTGTCCTGCCTAAACGTCTCCGAAAAGGGCACGAAGTTGCGTATAGTGAATAGCAAACTGCATAATGTTATGGAAACCTTGAATTTCGCCAATTTCTTAAACATCGAGATCATTGGCTCCAAGTTCGAAATGCAGAAACCGGGGCTAATGTCCATCCAAGGCGATGTCGCCATCGTAAAAAACAACATTTTCTCAAATGTGAGCATGAACTTAGTCACCACGACTACCATTGTGATAAATGGCATTTGCGCGGATGGCAAGAGCACTCTGAGGCTCAGTTCGAGGAGCATTGATAGCACAGATAACAGACTACCGAATGAAATAGCTTATCCAGGAAACGATCAGCGTGAAGACCCTCTCACAGAATTTCTCACGATTCGAAATAATACGGTCTGCAAAGCAGGCAATTGCAAATGTTCAATAAATAGCGGACAAGCTTCGTGTCCTATCCGCGTCAATACGATTTACATTTTCTTGTTAACAGAGTTCATATTTATACGCTATCTTTAATGCCTTTACTATGTTGTAATACTAACATATGATCTGAGTCTGGCTAGATAAAACCGATTCGTGAAAAGCCAATCTCGATTCAATATTGTGAGTCAAAGTATAAAATAATTTAAAAAAATGTAAACAGCATTTAAATATTTCTAGACATTGAATCATGTGATTATACTATAGACACTGGATAACTTAATAATAAAGTGCAGTTGCTTGAAACAAGAAATTCGGATTCATTTCTGTATTCTGCGATTTCACATATGATAAGATAAAAAATTTTATATAAAGAAGTATAAAGAGAAACAAAAATAAGTCCGATAATAACACTGGATAAGTAATGATATTTGCATTTTCTGTGAAGAACGAAAAATCAAATAAATATTGCGTTGTAATGATATAATCTTGGTTTTCCTTCATGAGTTATAGAGAAAAACATATACAATTTGCCAAATTTTTAAGCTATTTTCTTGTTACATTTTAGTAACAATCCTCCACTTATTCCATTTAGTCCTCAATCAATTCTTTGTTTAACATTAATTATATATGTAAAAGGAACCTACTTTGAAAAAAAGCCTTTAATTAAGTAAATATTCAAATTTTTATTGGCCTAGTCCGGTTTCTTTTTGATTGACCTGTATATTCTTATTTTTTCAAAAATATAATTACAAGTATAGAAGGAAAAAGTAGGTAAAAAGAACAGATCTAAAACATGAAATGTATATATAAGTTAGGAAATCACAAAGCACCTTTATATTTCATTCAAAAAAATTTTAAGCAAAATCTTTCTAATATACAAATTAACAAAACTTATTCAAAATACTTAAAGCTCTGTTTTACAAAAAGCAATATTACTACAAAATTCCGTATTGTTATTATTAGGAATATACACAATTATTAGGAGTATACACACTTTTTCATGTATGTCTAAGTTATAAATAAATTATAAATATCAATTACATTTGATGCTCAAATATCTGCATTAGTCCAAGCTCCAGATGCTTCAATATGTAAAGCAATTCCAGTTTGATGTAATTCCAGCGCTTCTTTCAGATTATTAATTTCTTCCAACATTTGCCTATTGTTTTCTTCCAAACGACAAATAGTTTGTTTATACGAAATTAGCTCCTTCTCATGCATTTTTTGTAATAATTTATCTCTTGGAGTAAAAGAACCTATATCGGCAAAAAAATCATTGTACATTATCTTAAATTTTATTACATACGATATGATTATGATCATATTCACCTCTACTAGCACAATTCATCAATGATATATTCGTTAAATATTAGTATGTATTGAAGATATATTAGATCAATATATTGCGTTAAATTGTACTATTAGAAATGGTATGCATTAAGCACCAAGCATGTTCTGTGCAACATGTATACAAAGTATTTTCTATAATTATATAATAAGTTGAATGTTAATCCTTGGCCACTAAACAATTCGCTATGCAACAAAGTTGAACTGATTGCATTCATCGTTGTGCAAAGACAATTTTATTTGAGAATAGTGAAGCTATTCATTAACTAATTAAAATTCAGATAGATTCCGTATATTATAATATTGTATATTATGTAAAAAAAAATATAAAACAAAAACCATAGTCACATATTTAAAAAAAAAATTAATAACTGAAACACGTGATATCAACTAACCAGCAGACTTTTGTAACTGCTCTTGGAGCTTCTGACTACTTTGCGTGATTCTTCTTATTTCATGCTCGTGTTGAGTTTCTTTAAACTGAATTTGTTTCTTTAGTTTTCGTATCTGTAAATCAGACATTATATTTTAATTTTTGTAAATTATTCAAATCAATCAATACTAGTTTTATTTTAAACAAATCGTACCTCGTCTCTTTCCTGCTTCAGATTACGTGATGTATCTTCACATTTAACATTTAGTCTTCTTTCTCTTTCCTCTGCTTTGCATATCATATGTTCTTTCTTTTGTATATCTTCCTTCAGACGCTTTATATGATTCTATCAATAAATTTATAATTACACACTACAATTTAAAATTATATCTTAAGTAGTATATTTAATTTTCACATACTTACCAATCATTTTACTGTGCAGCGTGGAATAATATAAAATGTCTCAGTACTTATTCATGTTTTAAGTAAAAACAAACTCACCTTAAGATTAACATTATCATTAACAGTTTTATGATTTAAATCAATCAATTGATCGTGCAATCGCATTAAGTATCTATGTTTATGTATCATTTTCCATGCAGCATTTATTACTTGTACGGATAGGTCTTTCAATGATTCTAAGGTTTGCAAATCATTATTTGTGGTTACCGATGAGATACCGAATGATTCAAATTCCTATAGATTTAAACATCAATCAATATCAAGTTTAAGCATATGTTAATAAGATTGTTGGCTATGTCTATCTCATTACTTCATTCAGTGTATTCAAAGACTGCTGTAAATTATCTTGTTTACAGAATGCAGTTTCTTCACTAATACAGTTGTTTCGTACAGCAAACATACTTCTCAGATCTCTCTTTAGGTAATTACCAGTCGAAATTGCACTCATATTTACCTGCACACATATTTTTGAATCATTTATATTGTAAATAAATATAAAATTTAATATTGTATAAAAATTGTATATCTCTTACAAAGTATATATAAAATATTAATAAATAAGCATATTCAAGCCTATATATAAAAATATGGTCATTTTGTAGAAGACAGCATATTTTTCACTAAAATGATGGACTGTTTCAAATAAAATTTAGTAATTACTTATATTTTCTTAATTATTAGAATTTTTATCAAAAGAAGGATACACCAAAAAATTATATTATATGAATTTCTCTAAATAATATTTCACAATGACGATAAATGATATATGTTCATTAAAAAATTAATATTTGCATTTATTTTTGCGCTTAATTTATATCAATCAAATAAGATGTTTCATAATTATATACATATATACAATCATTATCTTAATTAAGAAGATTGATCTCTTCCTTGTATTCCTAACCTCAATCATTCCTTTTTAAATGCATATCTCTTTCCCAGATATTTCATCTTAGATTAATTTCCAGTCCCTTTTAATCATATTGTTACTTACTATAATGTTCTTATATATTATAACGTCCTTTTTGATTCATTGCACGGATATAACTTTGTTATTCTCTCCGATGCTCCTACACCTACACAACAATCCCTTACGATAACTATCCGAAATGTCTGAAACCTAAACTTTATACTTTACCCTCTTCGGTGGCTCTCGCGCATGTCCACATTCTAGATTCCCCTCTCTCTTTTACTCATTCTTATTTCCAAACAGATATATCGAATATGTGTATTCTCATAATTTTATGATCAAAGAAGATACATAAATGATGATCATTTTTGAGAAAAGATGTGTAAAATTTCTAACTAAAGCCAAGTTTTTTAACAAATTATTAATTATTTAATAGTTAATGACAATTACAAAAAATTTTATTAACTTATTATCCTTATAGAAATGTAATTAACACTAATACTGATTAATTAGTCACTTATTTTCAGTATTAAAAACATTATTAATAATATTTTTAATACTCAAAATATAAATTTCTATAAAGGTAGATAAAGATGTTATCTCTGATTTCTAATTAGAAGATTTAGCTTTCTTCTTTAAATTAATTATATTTTCTAGAATAATTTATATTATAATTCTATCCTATAAAATTTCTAACGCAAATTATATAATGATGGTAATCGTTTAAAGTGGGATTTACAGAAGAAAGATAAATGAATTATATGTATTCGTGATTTATTGATCACAATACGTGCACCCCATTACAATTGACGCGCGCGTCAATCTATTTATCATATACAGTTTTATCAGAATTACAAATAGAATTTACAGATTTAGTTATAGCGTGTAATATCATTTACATTCTCTAACAATTACTATCACAATGTTTTTATTGCACGTCTTATTCTATTAATAAATATATTTTTCTTTCTGCTAAAAGACCTCTCGCATTTATTCCTAAAGATAATTCAAGACTGATTCGAACACGCTACATTTATAAACTTTGAATTAAAAATTCTCCGTTCTTTGAATTATAAAGGCTATTCTTCCTCTCTAAGCCTTAATCAAAGAAATGATTTTCAAAATCAATTATATTTTGCTCATTCCATAAATTTTCTTTGCAATTGAAATTTGGCATTATGATAATAATCACTTTTAAATAATTAAATTTTATTTAAACTATGAAATTAATTTACTATTCAATTTCTTTTTAATATTATATTTTTTAAACTTGCTTGCACATATTAAACACATGTAAAACGCTTATTAAAATACATTATAAAAGATAATATTTCAAACAATTAAATAATTTACATATACACACACAAAGAAACACGTGATCTGCACCTCTATAAATATTCCTTCTCATAATTACATCTCTTTATAAGAGTTTGTATATCACAATTACATATCTCTTTGTAAGAGTTTATAATTACATAATTGTAATTTATTAAATTTCGTTTGATCATGTTTCATGAAAATACGATCGTTAATTTATGAAAATTGAAAATAATTGACTTTTATTAAATCTATAATAATTGTAATATTTAGAAATTGATAGAGAAATTTATGAACCTTTTACATCAATTTAGTTGCTATTTAAATTTAAATTCATAACAGTTTTAAGATTAAAATTGAACATATGAGTAATTAATCAAATTGAATATAAAAATATTAATAATTAATCAAATCTATATGGGAAATTATGTAATCGCAGAAAAGTGAATCTTAAATACATGGCAAGGAATACGATTAAAATTCGCTCGTACGTTCTATTTATTAGGAAAAGTTAAGATTTTTTTAAAAAAAAGTATGCATGTCATTTTTAAATTACCCGCATTTAATTATAAAAATACACCATACTTTTTCAATACTTAAACACGAACTTGTTATCGAACTGTTGTTTAATCATTTCCGTTGCCGTGAATCGGGTAAATTCTAAATCGCGAATAGAAGATATCTTAATATTATTCATGTAAATTGAAAACAGACTAAATATGAGTCAATAATCATTTCCTTGACACGTGAACAAACGAAATTAAATCTGACGGTTAGCTTGGCGTCTATTTGAAAACAGAGATATTTAAACTATATTTGTATACATGTGTGTACAAAACATATGTATTACCTCTCCCTGCTTAGTTATCTTTGCAGAGACCATATATCCGGCCATTGTTCGTTGAACTAATTTCTCATGCGAAACAGCTGCTCGATTAGACATTAGACAATGAAACGATTGATCCGGATGATGTTATACAATTTTTTTTCTTCATAGACAGAATAGTCTCAAATCAGGACTTGTTTGCGATATTTAGGCACACATCTACGAAGAAAGCAGGAGGGTACACCTAGATGTTCCTCAATAAAGCGTTCTTCGTCGTAAAACGACGAA
>NW_017306091.1:1217178-1218546 GCF_001594115.1 Trachymyrmex septentrionalis | reverse complement strand
GAAGATCCCAGATAACTCATTGCATTGACAACGAGCTGGGACTTCTGGATTGATCTGTGTCTTCCTCTTCGTAGATGAGGCTCATAGCTCGCTTTCGTCCCTTCATGTTCCACAGCACATAGGAATGTTTGGTGCCGGACACTCTACGCGCTTGGCTAAAAATCACCAATAAACGTATTGTATGAGATATAAAATTATTTACTATGCATGAAAGACGAATATTTACAAAATCATATGTACTTAAAAATTGTTTTTCAATAAAATTTTTCTTTTAATATTATTTTTTTTTTTATATATTTGTATTCATACTTTTCCATAATCAAGCTTTAAATTAAAATTTTATGAACATGATGTTACTTGAAATTAAATAAAATTAAAAATTTGTTTTTTATTTTTTCCACTATAAAAAATTTACATTGCAAGAAACCAATTTATTTTTGAACGATTACAATTCAAGCACTTTTAAAACATTTTGATAATTAAACTAATAACTAATTTTAACAGGTGAAAGGATTAAACAGTATATAAATGATAAGCAGTATATAATGATAAAAGTATTAAACAGTTAAAAAAAACATAAAAGATTATAAATCTAGAAGAAACTAGATTACTACTTGATGTACTTACGTTTGATACCAATCGTAGTTTGTGACGTACGTTTCGTCAAAGCAGAACTTTTCGTATAAATCTATTACAGAATAATTGATAAAAGACGAATCTCTTTTAGACGGATCATCCGTCAGAGATCTTATCCAATTGTTGAAGGAAAGCAACGCCATACTTTGTTTCTTATGAGCATAAATGCTAAGGTTAGCCAAAGGTGGAAGAGTACAGATAGTGATGGCTGTGTTTGAAAGATGAAATTTAGACCGGAGAACTTGCAAGAGTTCCGTCATATCGTATACCATTTCCTCGCAAGTGGCGTTCTGAAGAGGATCGAATATTTAATGAAAATCTAGTTGTGTTGTATTTTACAAATGCAAACAAATAATAAATTTAAATTTATTTAAAGATTTTCTATATCCATGTTGCAATTTTTTTCAGAAATTTAAGTAACATACATTGGCTAATATTTATATTCAATGTATTTCTTGATATACATTTAACTGCGTACAATCTGTATGCAAGGATAGAGCAAAGTCAAATTAACTTACATTATAAACATCAACCGAGCCAAGCAAAATCACAACACGATTAGAAATAGTATTAATATTCCTCAAAGCCCGAGTACAGTCGCTAATGGTCTGTCCGGAGATACACAATCCACAATGTAATGCTAAGCTATCTGCAAAGTAATAATGAAATACAAAATTTACAGCTTTTATCTTAATTTGTAACATTTATTTTCTGTGTGTGTGTGTGTGTGTG
>NW_017306091.1:1185865-1217078 GCF_001594115.1 Trachymyrmex septentrionalis | reverse complement strand
TGTGTGTGTGTGTGTGTGTGTGTGTGTGTGTATATTAAAAGTTATTTTAATATATTTATTTTATATTTTTTAAACTACTTTTTGATAACAATTTTTTAAATGATGTAATTTTAAATAATTTAAGAAATGATCTAATTTTCTTCTAACAATAAGCAGAAAAAGTATTATAACAAAATCAACGCTAATATTTTAATACAAACAGAACTCGCAGGAAACTTTGTAAATAAAATGTTTGTTATACCCTTGTATCTCCAAATGGGAAGATGTAAATTTCGTATTGCAAGCTGTAGAAAGAAATCGTCGCCGAGTAATTGTTGCCCGTTTGCAACGGGTTCATAAATGCTGTCCTATTATAATTAACATAAAAAAACATTAAATACCTTGCAATACTTTTCAGAAAATTTTACCTGGTGCACAATAAGTTTAACTGTACACTCACATGTTTTTTCACTTGGTTTGTTTCTATTACTATCGGATGATGATTTTCTTCTTTCCAATATAAAAAATCTTTATTTTTATAAACGCCATCTAAAGTAAATCAAACTTTTTATTTAAAAAAATATCTTTTTCGTAAAACACAATCATTAGCTCTGATATTATCCCAAATGATTTTATTTACAATGAAATTAAAATCTAAAATTATAAAAATATGGAGTAAAATAAAATTATAAAATAAAAATGTTATAATAAGAAATAACAATAAATCAGATAAAATCTTAAAATTGTATAATCTATAGAAAAGTTCCTGAAAGCACAAATAAAAACTATATTGAACAAAATTTCGTAAATTATAGAATGTTATTTTTTTTTTTTATTCCTACAAATTTAAAACTGAATATCTTACTGGTTCCAAATAAATTTACATCACGACGTTGAGCGAAATCTTGATTCCGTCTATTGATTCGATCGGCATTATAAATTAATCTATTCCTTTGTCTACGATCATCATGTTTAAGATTGCCATTTCGCATAAACTGTTTATAATATTTGTTCTAAAAATAAAACGTTACTATTGCTTGACTTTTTTTAATCTATGTAATTATTATTACGTATTTATGTAAAATACGAATTGCCATGTCAACGTACTCTCGTCTTTGAATAATCCATTTTTTGCTTGCGTATAAGTCTATCGATATGAGATATTTTAGAATCATTTATTCTTAATGTTTGTTCACCAAAATTATTCCAACTTGTCTCCAAACCATCTATAGTTTGTAAAAATGCACGGAGACTCGTAAATCCTAATCTGCGATATGGAATAGATTCTCCGACGAGAATTTGAAATTCATCTGTAAAAACAGTTTTTTTTTAATTTTTAAATCTATAATCTTGTACGGTATAAAATTCTAAATTCTGAATCTTATTATGAATTAATATTTTATCAGATTTATATAAATAATAAAATCATTTTATTATTTAAATCTGAATCTTATTTATTTAGTAATTTTACAACATTTTATTTTAATGTAATTTTCATTTTAATGTAAATTTAATTTTAATTAATTTTCTTAAATTAATCTTAAAGAAATCAGCTTGTAAACTAATTTATTTGAAAAGAAATTCTGCAAATTTTATTTGAACGAATAGAAGTAAGTCATACTTGTATTAGCACGAGACATTTATTCATGAATCTAGGATTTTAATTGTAGAATCTAAGTTATTTATATGTGTGTAAAAAAAATAATATTATATATTAAATAGAAGGAAAATAATAACATATGTTTAATAATTTTTACTTATGCTAATATCTCTTAATAAATATTCTTTCTTTTACTCTCTTTCTCTTGTGTACCATTATGTACATAATATGTAGTATTTTATAAATTAAAAAATATTAGTTAAATAAAAAGAATAATATATATAACCTCTTACCATTTAGATCTGTAATTGGTACACCGCCTTTCTTCGAAATTATGCATGATTTAATCAATGCCACCGTTTCTTCCATTCTTATGTCTGACTATTAACTATCATATCTAATTATTAAAGAAATAATTTTTTAATATAAACTTTTGCTTTTCAAAGAAACGTGTAAATTTTATATATACGCGAGTGAGTAATTTAATCACAATTTTTCACTTGTATACTTTATATCTTATAGAAAAATCTAACTCTTGTAAAAGTTCTGCAGACCTGCTGCTGTGAATATTAATTCAGACATTACGGCGATGTTCGCACTCACGAACGGTGTACTGAAGAATGAGTGTCGATTCATCTCACGACGATACGACCTACCCCCAATACCCCCATTCGTATACCAATGTTCTGGAAAATTCCATCAATTCGTAAGCTTGGCTTACAACGCGTGATCTATATAGAACAAATACCAATACAAAAAGAATGTATACACACAATGTTTGAATGAAAGTAACGTGGAATCTTCTGCTGATACTGTTCATTATGACGACGGTTATAACGATTCTAAGAACCTCGTCCTAAGACAATATTGTCTAAGCATTTATAAAATTTCAGGCATTTTTGATAATAGTTTTCATATAATCGAATTTTATTTTCTATACGAAAATATTATAATTTTATTATATTTATAATTATATAATATATTATAATTGCATTATAAATTTTGTTATGAACGGATGATTTGATATCGATTTATAGATTTATATACCTATGTATATTATGTGTGTGGAAATGATTTAATGTAAATATTCTGCAATTGAATTATAATATCTTCATTCACAAATGCTTAATCATTAATTACAAATTCAATCATTTGGAGCAAAAATCCAAAGCAAAAATTTTTGAATAATTGTATAATTTGTACAATTAATACTATAAAGTGGTAAATTATAAGTAAAAAAAGCTATGAATTTTCCTTTATCAATTATCGGAAAAAAAAGGTTCGCTTTTATTCTGTACTTCAAACAAAATGCTTTAAACTTTAAGTATAGTTTTCATAGCTGTAGTTGAGGAATATGATTTATATAAGAATAAAGTTTATTATTGATTTATATACATACTATGAAAGATTTACGTCAGTATCGGCAACTATTCTTTGTCATATATAATACTCATAGAATATATTCACAATGCAATCAAATATAATGTAAATTTTTCTTATACATAATTTATATAAAAGAAACAGCATTTTCAATTTTTACATATAAATGTAATCATTCAAACATTGATTAAAAAGATAGTACATTATCAAATTCACAAGAAGTGTATTTGGAGATATTGAAATGATATATGTATATAATGTAACATTAAAACTAACTGGAGTTTATTTTTCGGCAGATCGCTCGAGATGCCAATACTTACAAGGCCTCTCGACAAAGTTCTGGAGAGTTTTGACGGGTCAGTAACTCCGAAAATATTTATGTCGTCCCAAACTATTCTTACACCCGCGACAAGGATATTTTTGGCTAATGTTGGGTAACTCCCGTATACGTTTTGTTGCTTTTCTCTTAATTACGGCTATTCGCTGGAATCCAAAAATATCGTTTTGCAAATTGTAAAAATGTCTTTGTGATTCCTTTTAATGTCATTAATGAAATTTTCGCCAAGTAATCATAAATAAATCATTAAAACATATAAAAGGAATCCATAAAAGATTCCAATATAATTTTATGTTTTTAATGTTTATTGACTTTTTTTATTGATTAAATGTCATATGCAAAATATTTTCTTTTTATTGAGAATTATTTATTGCTTTCGGAAATTATTTATTAACTTATTTATATCTAAGAAATCTTTGCATCAACATTATTAATTTCCTTATTTAGGAAAAAGTTTATAAAGCTATTTCAGCGCAAAATGTGTATCTTTCTCAAGAAATAAAAAAGAATCTCGTTTGTATTTAATCTTAAAAAATGCTACTCACATTTTTCTTATACTTTAACTCATTTCTAAAAATTTATCTGCACAATTAAACATTTTTTTGCACTTTTTAATATCTGTTTTATAAATTAAAATGTAGTAGAATAGTTGAAGTAATATTTTCATATAGAAAAACGACTTTAATGTTAACAATCTTATTAAATGTCATTAAAAGTTATTAAAATTTTAATAACAACGACTGTACTAAACTTGAATTAGCACGTGAAATTCACCTACAGTAGAATTTCAAAGTTAAATGAACCTATATAGAAAATTTAATTTTTTTTTTCTCTTTATATATATATATGTCTTTGATAGATTCTTAAGTTTAATATTCAAAAATATACGAATTTCCGAATTTATATACATTAAAATAAAGAAATTAAGAGAATACGAAAATATAGAGTTATGTCTTACATTTTTTTTTCCAAGAAAAAAAAACGCCTATTATCAAGCGTTCTTTGCATTTGCTCGATAATCTTCCGCAAACTGACGCCCTTCTATTCTTCTTGCATCAAGGCTTCTGATACATCGGTTCATCTTCACAGTGGGTAGTGGTGGAGTGCGCACTTGTTACGGAAGGACTTTCGAGATATCGAAGTTCCCGAGGAGTCTAAAGGGTCGCGCACCGCAGGGGGTCAACAGATGTTGCGTCAAAGTTATGAGAGCTTCACGTGTCATTGTATTGCAATATACGTTACCTCAACTATTTGCATGTTTCGTACAATATTAGAATACTGCAGGCGCTATGAGGAACTCGGTTACGGTAAGTCAAATAAACTATGAGAATTATGAGATGTCAGAAATATTTATGTCTTTCGGCAATGAATCGCAAATTTTGTTGTCTACCATTGCTCTTGATTTATCAAATAATAATCCCGAAAATATCTGTTTACCTTTATATTCTCTGATTTAACAAAGTTGTTGAATTATTTATATTTAATTGATATTAAAACTGCTGTAATTAATTAAAAAAAAAAAAAAAACAAAAATAAATTTTGAATATCTTTGATGTTCAAATTTTGCTCGTTTCTATTTTCAATCATATTGATAAAAATCGGCAATACAACTAAAAGCTAATATACTTTTATTCTACAATTCATAGAGTTTAATTTAACGATTCAGTTACAAAAAATCTTTTAGTTAATTTCCAGTTTTGGTAGAATTGCTCTGGGAGACTCACGTCTACAGGTAGAAATGCAACAAATATGAAGAATCCAGATTGCACGACAGAATTCCCTTAAGCGAGATATCCTCTCATCAGTCGTTCCATTCAATGGATTAAAATAAGTAATTACAGCGTTTGTTATTGTACTTTACGGAAGCGGACGTATATTGCGGAGACAGGAGACAGCTCGTGTCGTATCGTTCGTGTCTCGATGCATTAAGAGGGAGAGCATCTGGAAAACGCTTTCCGGCGTATTAAACGTACAGTGAAAGCTTCCGCGCGTGATTACTTGGCCAGTGAGGAGACAGGGAGCGAACGCTTTGAAATTCGACGCGGATCTGCGCTGGGAAATGTATGCGTGTTAAAGAAACAGCCGTGCGAACAAATAGTCCATGAACAACCAACCGATGTCTGGCGATGTCTGGCGATGCTGTGTGACAAACGACCGATCTGAAGGGAGATAATCTCGAATTTGCTGGAAATTTAGTTTATGCGAGTGACCAAATACCGCAGATGCATGGTCCATAAATTCTACTAATTTATTTTATACACAATTGCTTATCTCTGTACTAGTAATGCTTTTATAAGTAATTAATCCATTTTGTTTAAATTCAATTTACTAATTATTTTATTATACTATATTAAATATTATATTAATTATATTAATTTTATTTATTGAGTATTCTATTCTCGTTTTGTTTTTACTTACGCTTATTTTTCCTCCTTTTTTTGTGATCATATGTCTCGTTTTTAGCGCAAAAAGAATACAGAGTTACAGTTGTATCTTCAATACATTGATTGCGATTATACGACAATTGAAACGATGTAATTAATTAGTCTTTTCTACCGAGCTAGTTGAAAAGCTGTCGCCGGTCTCTGTGAGAAAAAGAACAAAAACAGTAGCATTAAGAACCCTTTCATCTTGTAATTATCTCTGCACTTCTTTTATATGCGTCTTGCAGCGAAGCTGCGAAAGCTCGGGATAATGAAACGCGCGGTTTTATGTGAACTACGGGTTGTGCTTTACGACGTGACTTTTAAGGAAGACACGGTATTGTAGAATCCTTCAGAAGCGTTGAGCGACGTCGGCATCGGGTGACGATCTAGCGTGGCAAAACATCGACGATATATGAGAGTGCTTTACGGGATATAGGAAAAGCAAAGAAAGAGAGAAAGAAAGAGAGAGAGAGAGAGAGAGAGAGAGAAAGAGAGAAGAATCCCCATAAAAATCTCCAATTCTAAATTTGCCATTAATAGCACGGCATGATGAATGAACGCAGATGCATTCGACGTGCCTCGTGGGACGTGCCTTGTTTTGAAAACGTGCCGATACTCCAGGAAAGCCTCGTACTGCAACGGCATCCGATGAACTTTCGGATTTACTGTAGCCGTAGAGTATGTCCGGTTTCTCTCTGCGATCTCTCCGCTCCGATTTCCCGTGTCATGGCTAGCGAGCATCCCTCCGTGAATATATCTCATAAATCGCCGGCAATTTCAGCTGTCTTCGGTGACACGACAATTCTCGGTGACCCAGAAAAGAACGTATACCTTATGCCATTTCTACCAATGTATTATAGATTACTTTACTTGGGGTTTAACTTACTTTTTATCTTTTTCTATTCCTAAGAATTAGAAAAGGATAAAAAGTAAATTAAATCGAGATTAAAGTTAATCTATTGTACATTGGTAGAAATGGATATTAGAATCGAAAAATGAAAGTGATGTGAGGTTAAAACAGAAACATATGCTTTTCGACGCAATCTAAAAGTCCATGTTCATTCATATAATTAATTTCAATGCAATTTTTATTTTACAAATTATTAACTATTTAAAAGAAAAATAACTTGTGCTCGTTTCTATGTATTTTTAATTTCAGTTGAGCTTCACCTTTTTTTAATTCTTGAAATTAAAAAAAAGATAAGTTAAAGATTAAGGTTAATCTACATTGATATATTATATGTACATATGAAATGTACATTAATTATATAAGATAGAATTATATAAGATGAATGATAAGCTGTCGTTTATCATCAAAGACGATACAATAAGAAATTAAAATTGTCGTATAAATAATTTTAATATAATAATGTCACGTTTATATATCCATAAAATCAGAACCATTGTATTAATTATAACCATTGATAATTTATCGTGATTTACAGAATATTGGAAATATGTACATTCATGTTGCCCAGAAATTGTACATACCGAGAGTTTACGGTGTTCAACATAAATATCTACCAATGCAGCTTTTCGCGACAAGCTAGAAAGAGAGTTTTTACGACACTCAAGACACTCGAGATTTCCGTTTAAGTAAGAATGCGGAGGAAGTGATACTTGGAGTGGAAACGATGGCGCGACAGCTGACATTTTATTTCGTTTTCCTCGGATGATGGAGCCCAAAGTGGCATCGTATCGTAAAAATGTAGTTGTAGTCATTCTAACAAAGCTGTTTAACGCCTTTCCGATGCATTTTCAATAATTTTAACGATATATTCGCGCGCGCAAAATGAGAGATTTATTACCTTCTTAAAATCAATTATAGAAAATTATTATCAGAATTTGATTTACATGAGAATGGCCAAAGTTTAGACTTCATCAACATTCGCGGATGTATGTCAAATCAGTTAAACGTTTGCAAACACCGATATCCATCATTAATTACATATGACAGTCACGGCTAAAACGTAGCGTTAAAATATGTGGTCCTTAATAACGCGGTGATGGTTAGCTAGCTGAGTAATTATTCGTACTGTCTGATAAATGACTTTCGGCTGACGAAAGCTCGTTAAAGAGAATATGAAGAAGCGCTTTGAAAATCTGGTGCAAGCGCGAAGGTGTAAAAAATGAGCAAGAAAGAAGTCACGCTTTTCTACTATTTCTCTTTATTGCTTCATAATTCACATATTTACACCATCACGGTATCGATGAAGCTCTCTTCTCTATATACTATGTGATAAATACGATTGTTTGCAGGCACATGAAAAATTCGGCGATTTGTTCCGAAGAAATTCTTGAGCATATCGAGTGACAAACGTTGCGCATGAAACTTTCATACGGCGGAAGGGTTTTTCGTCACATCAGGAACTGAGCTTATAATTTTAGAAATGCAAAACGATGCAAAAACGGATAGACAATCTCGTTATTGTAATTAAAAAAAAGTCTCTATATCAATAATATGTCACAATTCCAAAGAAATAAAAGCGAAAAGAATTAATATTTGAAGTGTTTGCTATTTCTGGCAAGTACAGGAAATTTTATTTGCTTATAATAGAAAAAGCATAAAAAGGAGAAGACAAAACACGAAAAATACTTTCTACATTCTCGCCGTTTTGCATTTTACATTTATTAAAATCGTAATACCGCCAAAAGTGGATAAATTAAAAACAAATTCTTCAGAAAATCTTATTAAAAGCATTCATATGTATTTACTTCATAAATATTTAAAATTAAAATAATCGTAAAAAAAGTTGCAACAAATAATTGCCGCATAATAAATTTTTACTCTGCTACAAAAATGTTTGCCTCACTGCGCTACAATATTTCAAGTTACGCTCTCGCGTGTAGAGAGGCTAAGATTCTTTTAAAATATTTCCTTCTAGTATAAATAAAATATGTGACTACTTCCGATATTTCGCATAGATTTATCGGAACAATTTATCGAAAACCTATACTATATTTGTGTGCTTTCACTGAATTTCTTGGACTCATTAATCGCAATGCGTAATTCTCGTTTCGATAAAAAAAGAAATGAGTCCGTTCGGCTAAATACCGATTAGAATTTATTTGTTGTTTCAAAACTCACACATTTCTGCTCCGGGAATTCTTTAAGTTTAAAAACACACACGGGTTTTTTTCTCTTCCTTTTAATTTTATGATTAGCTTATTGACCAATTCATGACAATATAGTTATCATTCGTCTTCATTCATTTATCCATGAATCACGAAAATTACACTATCAACAATTTTTTAAGTACTTTGCGCAATACGGTGGGATTATTCTAAGAGGCATTCAGATCTTTGGCTGTCTGCGTGCATTCATTTGAACCATCGAATGGCACACATCACTGCTATAAGAGCCAAGGAAGGAGACTGTTTCGAAAGGATCAAGTCTCAGTACCATACAACTTCAGTGATGCGATGAATAATGACTTTCTGACGACGGTTGCAATGGCCCATTAATGCTTTGCACGATCATACTGAGGCAGTCCAAACTGCTTCCGTTGTTTTGTGAGGACAATATCTCGGCTTGTTCGAAACCTGGAACACAAAAATACAAATAATAGAGTAACGCCTCCTCCAAAAAAGTCATTCGCTTTGCGTCTATTATTTGTACAACGTCGCCTTCACTTAATCCCGTTTTACCGTATGCAGAATGCCAGAATACTCCTTTTTTAATAAGTCCAAATTCTCAGTGTAAGATTCAGACTTCATTTTCACGCCGCGTTTAGCACAAAAAGATCATTGCAATTCCAAGGCGACGAACAGAGTCTTGGAAACACGAAGGCAACGTGCACACTGTGTGCGAAGTACAAACTACGTTTAAGCGAACTTTAGGTGCTCTTTGACTATCCTCCGTCTCCAGCGCAGTGTATATCTAGATACGAATGAATTGCGAGCGCTTCCCGAATGGGAGGCCGGCTTCTTCTTTCCACTTTTCGTTGTCCTTCGCCGCGGCGAAAGCATTTGCATAAGTTATATACTGCAACGTTAAGGGCTTTGAAGCTGTTATTCTTGGCACCGGCGCGCACTTCCGTCTTTCTGTTTTAAATTCGACTAGTAGGTTTTTCTCCTTCAGAAAATATACACATTTACACTAATAGTGATATAATTTAATTGTATAATTTAAGCAATACTAAAAATAAATGTCATACAAAAAGTAATTGTCTTTATAGAGTGTTTAGTTAAGTAAACGTGTTTACTTAACTAAAATATATATTCTTGCAAGACACTAAGTTTCTTTCTAATTTTGATTATACAAAATACATAAGATATTAGATAAATAGAAAAAAAGTCTAATGTATATCTATTTATAAAACTGTTTTGCAATTGCGACATTTATTAATTAACTTATTATAAATAAAAAGTTAAAGTTATTTAAAATTTAAACTTAATGCATACCCATAAAAATTAAAAAAGATTAATTATTTACAGAAAAAAAATTATGTTAAATGCAATAATTAGATATTTAGGTACGTGAATATTTAACAATTATTATGATTATGTTAGTGTAAATGAATTGCCGCGACGGATTATTGGATGCGTTGATGACTAATTAGCCACCCACATTCATCTGCAGTATTTCGGACGTGTCGTTGGCACGAAAGTGTGGATAAAGATATATTTGCTAAAAGCATAATCAAGAAAACAGGTTGCAAGAAACTAATAATATTATAATAGTTGGAACGACGAATGCGCCGATATAAGTATATCGATAAATATGAAAGGAAGACATTTTCCATTCGCTAAAAAAGACGTGATAATTGATTTTACAAATTGCTGGTTGTTTGTTCAATCAATATTTCCTTAATGAAACATCAAAAAAATAATGACTTTCAACAAGTAATTGAGAATAAGTAATTTTTCGCAAAGCAATCTTCGCCAAAATCGATGAACAGATTTTTTATTTAATTTCAAGTAGACATCATTATAATGAAATTTTAGTTGAAACTTATTTGCTAATACATTTAGCTCCAGAAATAAAAGAGTTGTGAAAAAAAATGGGATCTAAACTTTCGCTAAAGAAAAATCGATTCCGCATTAAAAAATAATCGCACAAAAAAAGTTTGTGAAAGTTACTTACTTAAACCTTATATATATTGTATATGATTACATAGAGATAATGTGTATGTATATATGCTATCATCAATGTTTAATTTCTCAGAAATATTGCGAAAACTTTGACTATCGGTGCTTCCAATTTCCATAAAATTAAAAACAACAATTAAATTCAAGGAGATCATAAATATTCATGATCCTTAGGTACTAGTATAATGAGAAAATGCAAAGAAATTCTCGCTTAATATCAAATGATATGGAAAATGTTGCATATCATGTAAGAATAATAACAGTAATAATTACGGAAAATTAGTAATTTAACAGAATTGCATTAGTAATTCAATAAAGCGGAGTTGAAATCTGAACTTTGTATACGTTAACTGTATTTAATTCGGACAAACAAGTGTGTTTTTTTTATAAAGCAAAACAACAAGATAATGAGCATAAAAGTTGTTAGATTACAGTAAAATAATATATTATATATTTTAGATACAATATCAATCAATTTTTATACATTAAAACGATTCGACTTACAGAGTTTTCTTCAGTTAACTATACAATAACCTAATAATTTAACTGCAATTAAAAAAAGGAACTAATGTTGTAATTGTTTTTTTTCTAAGTAAGCATTTTAACTTGTCACATGATTTGAATATTCCAAGAGAACTCTTTTATTTTTCTACCATTAGATACTTTTATATCCTATAACAAAAAATTTTCCGAAAATCAGCGCAGGAATATTCCGTTACAAAATTACGTTATTCATGATTGTCTGGCAAAGCAAACATTAAGATGCACTGAATATTTATTTATAAATCACGCGGGACGTATGATATACGCTGTCATACTTCTGCGGATGATATACCGCTTAGATTGCTTGCCAGATTCGTTTGGTACACCGCGCAATCACGACACCGAATAGATCTCGATGATGGCGTAAATTATTTACAGGACTGACAACTCTGTCAACCGCAATGTAATTTTCGACGCGTATATAAACAGACAGATATCTCTGGCGTACGATTCTTCCACTTACAATTGTTGGAACGATGAAGAACGAAATGTGTCATAATTAAGTTATGACTTTGAATATATTTAGAAAAATTAATTTTAGAAATATTTTATATTTAGATAAATAAATAAATTACTTCTTGTTCCAGTAACTACATCTTTTAACTATAATATAATTTCTGGTCTAAGTGATAAAGACTTTTTAGAGAACCAAAAAAATGTTCAATTCTATTTACATAGAAATTGTTTCTCTCTCATTAATATTATTGTGTAATATTTAATATTTAAATATTTATTAATAATATCTAATATTATTGTTTGAACCAGTAAGTGTCAAAGAAATACAAACATATATTCCTATTAATTATTGAAAAAAACTTTGAATAAAGTAACGAAACGCAACAATTGAATTAATCTTTCTACAATATTAACGAATAAGCGAAATTGAATGGAGAGATAGTAGGTACCCCCATATTTCTAAATTATTTCTCACGTTGTATCTTACGCTCGTTCTATATCGTGTCGGGACGTTTTAATTGACTCAGCAAATAGATGGATTAAACCGTAATGCCTCGTAACATTCAGTAAGAACGAACAGAAATAACTAGTCAACGAAGAAACGTGTGCAAGAGATATGTAGAGATTGGAGAACGGAAGCGTATCTATAAATATATATAGATGACCATAGAAAACAATGTACCTATGTCAAATCGGAAGAACTTGTCGAAACGACATTCTGCGCCATGCACACGGTACAGAAATATATGCTGAACATCGCACAAGAGCGTGATTTACTGCATATATCGTGGCGGTATATATCTATATGACAATTAGGAGACATGCAGCACTGTGTAAAACGTTTCAGTAATAAAGCGCTTTTCATCAAAGATTAGGAAAAAAAATTTAAGCTTTGCTGTAATATTCTTGTAAGGTTTATTTCATAGCGAGAATCACACGAATTTGTATGCATTAAATGGTACTTTTCTTGAAACCGAGCACGAAGCTGTTAGGCATCTATACTAATTAGTTCGCCAGTTCGACCAACTCGTCTCTGTACGTCATTAAAATAGGTTGCACTTCGCCTACGTAGAATAATTTCGGGTGCGAAGGCTTAATGTTCTCGGTGGACTTTCTTTTAGTGGAAAAAAAGGAAAGAAAATTCCGGCGGAGTAATGTTGCGACGGGCGCACTTAAAGCCTCTTGTCCTCGGGAAGTTCGGAGTCACCGATGCGTTTCTCACTAATGAGGAGGAATCAAAGCTACGTTGTGCCGTTGGAGGAGGTCCGCGCGCATTCAGCAAATCGTCTAGGACACATCTTTGAAGATGAAAATGCAATTAAGTCTTCTCAATTTACTCGCTGTCCTAAGCATCCGGTGTCCTGAATGGATAACGACTTCTTCGGAAATACTTTCTTCGAACATAGAATAGGTTTCGCTCGTCAATCATATGACTGTCGAAAATATTAATATTCAAAGTTTTTACAATAAGTTTACAATTGCGTCGAGAGATCCATACTTTTCACACATTGCTGATTATTTCATGTCACTGTGATAGTGTTATTCAATGATTATTTAATTGGAAGTTTTGACATATAGAGAATAGACTATATGGTCTTAAATGCGATTTGTGATAATTGTGGCCATTTCTTATATTAATTCAAAATATTGCGCATTACATGACGTCGTTACGCTTGTAATGCTATAATTTTAAATATATTTGCGAAAGCAGTATAGAGTTTTGTGAATTTCATTGTCACGAGTCTCTCGTATAAATCAATCAGAATAATATTCACAAAATTATGCACGTATTATGAAACCGCGTCTGCCTCGCTTATTCATGAACCAAAATAGAGGTGACAATAGGTTCTTGACGCGCGAAATTGAATTCAATATTAAACGTGATGTCTAATTTAGAAACCGAATTATTCGCATTGCAAAATTCACTTGCAAAAATAAATAGCTCGTCAAGTTTTTAAATCGGCGAACTCTAGAAAATTCTAACGGTCTCGCTTGATTTCAAGCAATTTATTATACTCGAAGTCTGTTTTACATGTTTTTGTCTGATGCTCATTTTCATCAATGATAGATTAATTTTAATTTCGATACAACTTATTCTTCATTTATTACTAATTCTTAGGACTAGAAAAACATGAAAAATAAGTTGAACCGAGATTAAAGTTAATCCACATTGGTAAAACAAGCATTAATCAAATAAAAATGATAAGCAACATTTTAATTGTAAGGAATCATTTAGATAACTTAAAAAATTTTAATAAATATTTGTGAAACACGCGCATTAAACTGCAGGTGCATAAGTGATGTCATACCTTCGATTCGTCTATCGACGAGTAGGGAAATTAATGGAGTTTCCGGATACATTAGCGGATTCTTGGTGCAGCGGAGTATGTACCTTGGCTGCAGTTTCGTCCGCGCTTAAATTCGCGTTTCGTCGGACTGAGGACTCCGGCGACGATGCGTCATACTAATGTACCGTGGCAATATATGGCACTCTGGTCCCGGTGACTTGAATTTTCTTATCCTTCTGACGAAGATCCGGATATTTTTCGAGATAACTTCTCGCACATACATATGCACTGCTGAAGATGTCGCGCCGAACTTCGGAGAAGAATGTTAGATAAATTAAACATATTATTAAGGACGTATGCGTCACAAATCAAAATATTACCAAAAATATAAAAATTTCATAGAAATGTAAAAACTTTACTGTTTCACACTATTACGTCTAAATATCTGTATAAAATTTGAACACAATTTTCTTGTTGGTTTAAAAGTTGTTTAATTTTTTTGTTAGCCTTGACTCTTAAGTAAAATCGTGTTTTGTAATTAAACTTTACAAATTTAAAAAAGTAACATTAAGAAGTAAATTTGAAACATATATTGATCAAACAATAATAAATAAATATATTTGTGCAAAAGTTTATTTGGGGTTTTCCCTTTAACGTTTAAAAATTATTGATTTAAAATTGCAGAAAAAGGCCATCATTTTTATTTGTGCATTTTTTGTCGTACAATAAATTTTTCATGTTGCTTAGCTGTAGGATAGAAAGATCTGAGGACCTCTCTATTCTGCACACATTTGTCGTATGACAAAAACACAAATGAATAGCACCCAAATATAGTTATTTTATTACAAAATCATTATAAGCTAAATTTTTTGTTTTGTTTTTTGTAGTTGGTTTCAAGGTACATTTATAGGCTGATATCATCAAAATTTTATAATGATAAATTATTTATTAAAATATTTTTAATTAATGTTGACTGATAATGTTGACTTAGTTTATTTGGACTGATTATTTGACTAATACTTTTAGTTGATATTGTATAGCCAAAACATCCTTAATTATGATATAATATCATACTTCTACGAATTTTTACAATAATGCATATAAAAGACAAATTAAAATTAAAATTATTTGAAAGTGGCTAAAACAATTACAAAAGATAAATAATAAAAAGCATACAGCCACAACAATAGATGTAAACAAATCATATATTTAAAATTCCAAATAAATAAATAAGCGTTTCGACCAAGATTTGACCATCATCAGTACATAAAAAGATGACAAAATTGAAAGTCTTAGAAACTAAAACGCAAGTCGGATTAAATTACATAAAGAAATTGATAAGTAAAAGGTACATGCCATTACAATCGCAATGATCGCGCTTAAAAGTTAAAATAATTTCTTCTTGCTTATGATTTGAAAAACAGTATGAAAAGAAATCAGGAAAGCTGTTACAATCTTCTAATAAACAATCTATTACTATTTATATTTTTTTCTTAAGAAACGATGAGAACCTTCGTGTAAAAATACGGAATTTCCAAGTTCTATTATAAAACAAAAACTCTTTCCTTTATTTTTAAATATAATCATTACTATAAAAGTTTGCAAGAAAAAAAAATTAATTTGAAGTTGTGAAAAATCAACTTACCACGTATCTTAGGGCACAAAAGCTCATCAGTACAAACGGAATATGTAAAAACTTTTTGTTAGGTAATAAAAATTATTTATGACAATAACAAAAACCGTCCAAACCGGAGTCTATTTATATTATGAGAGGAAAGGAAAAGAAAACGAAACAAGGAGAAATATTAAGAGTGGGGAGAGAAACTATTTTCAATGAGTGGGAGATAAATTTCAGGAAAACGTTCGGTATTACTCTGTTTATTTAAGCCATTTTTTTGCCGTTTGATATATATCATTTCCGAAACTAACCTTTTATAATAAGAACATTCTGAATCCAGTATTCTGGAATTTTCCCAATCAATACAATGACAATGATCATGATATTAATGAAATTTATCTCCCACTCATTGAAAATAGTTTCTCTCCCCACTCTTAATATTTCTCCTTCCTTGTTTCGTTTCCCTTCCTTTCCTCTCATAATATAAATAGACTCCGGTTTGGACGGTTTTTGTTATTGTCATAAGCAATTTTTATTATTTTACAAAAAGTTTTTACATATTCCGGTTTGTACTGATGAGCTTTTGTGCCCTAAGATACGTGGTAAGTTGATTTTTCACAACTTCAAATTAATTTTTTTTTTTTGCAAACTTTTATAGTAATGATTATGTTTATAAATAAAGGAAAGATTTTTTGTTTTATAATAGAACTTGGAAATTTCATATCTTTACACAAAGGTTCTCATCATTTCTTAAGAAAAAAATATAAATAGCAATAGATTATTTATTAGAAGATTGTAACAGCTTTCCTGATTTCTTTTCATACTGTTTTTCAAATCATAAGCAAGAAGAAATTATTTTAACTTTTAAGCGCGATCATTGCGATTGTAATGGCATGTACCTTTTACTTATCAATTTCTTTATGTAATTTTTAATTTAACATCCGACTTGCGTTTTAGTTTCTAAGACTTTCAATTTTGTCATCTTTTTATGTACTGATGATGGTCAAATCTTGACCGAAACGTTTATTTATTTATTTGGAATTTTAAATACATGACTTGTTTACATCTATTGTTGTGACTGTATGCTTTTTATTATTTATCTTTTGTAAAAGACAAATTGTTGTATTTTGTAGAAAAAAAAGAATAACTAATGAATCTAAATAGAATTAAAGTCGATAAATATATCCTGTAAAATTACTATCAAAAATTCCGATAACCAGATCTTTCGTCCACTAAAAGCTACTTCAAAAGAAAAGAGAATGCTCAGGCGGGTTTCTGTCTTAGAGAGAGAACTTATAAATTCACTTAGAGTATGATGAAATCTATCGCTCAATACCAAATTTCACTTCTTGATCGGCAAAGAAAGTTGAAAAAATCATGTTTAAAATTTTACCGAAGTGACGACGCGTGACGAGAGAGGCAGAAAGTGAGCGAGGCAGTACGAGGCAGTGAGAGGAGGAAAGCCGCTGACAGCCCGGGCCTCAGAATTTCGTAATTTCGATAGATTTCATCTCATTACTCTAAGGCCCATTTTTACAATATATAGTTACCTAAAGAGGTTAAAGATTATCAACAGATTCATCAATGAAATTCATTCATGAATTTCTTAGTTACCTTTAATCTTTAGGTAACCGTATATTATGAAATCGGGCCTAAGTGAATTTACAGGTTTCAGAAGTTCCATCTCTAAGACAGAAATCCCCCTATACCGTAGACATCCTCTTTTGAGAGCTTGTAATAAATTAAGAAAAGTTTTCACTATTCACGATTAATAAAAATAGGCATTAATAAGTAACGCCTACAGTAACGTAATATTGTAATATCAAATTAATAAAATTATAAAATTTTTAGATAAAATTTCTCAATAACATTAGTGTAAACTAGATAATGGAAATAAACGGAAATAAGAGGTGGCTATATCGTTAGCGTATTATACACATAATAGATCTGTTTTTTATTGTTGCACTCTAAACCGGTGCAATAAGTTGAAGTGAAATAAATAATATTTATTTCATTATATTTGTTTCATTTCAACTTATTGCACTGTGTGTACTAGTTTAGAAAGTGCAACAATAGAAACAAATTTAATATGAACTAAGAAAATATGCACGATCCTGAAGTTTTCGACGCTGCATATATGCATTAAGTATATGAATTGCTTATCGATAACTTTCAAGAATAAATATATTTCTTTGAGTGTTGTAAGGAATCGTTTGATCGTAGAATAACTTTTGTCCTGAATTTCACATCACGAGTTCAAATCATACAAACAAAACACACGTAAAGAAAACACATTAAAGATGCCGTCTTTTCTTTTGCAGATCATATTGTAACTCTATACGAAAATGGCCATACATTCATAAGCCTGCTTGAATTTGCGACGATCATAAGAGCAGTAATTTGCGAAGAATAAATTAACTTCTACATGATACGTACGTTGAGAAAATCCCAAGTTCACACGATCACGTCAAGTTACGTCACTCATTTAAAGTAAGATTCAAATATATGTAGCTGTACCTTGTGTTTTAAAGTTGTATTTATATTTGTTATTTTTATATTTAAAGTTGTTTTTATATTTACACAAAAGTCAAAATACGCAATCAAAATCTTAAACGATAATGTTGCTTTGTGTCTGTATCGTCCAGCGAACTTACATTTTTATTGTAAGACTTTTCTTTTTTGAAAAGAAATTAGATAATTAAAGAATTTTTTTATGCGTATTATAAGATAACGCAAAATTGCCGTTACATTATGTTTAGTAATTGATAATACAATATTTGAAATGAAAATAACATCAGGGGGATATTAAAAAAAATATTCTTTAAGTCTGTATAAGTATTCTTATACAGACTTATTTTGCTCAATAAACTTTGAGCAAAATTATATTTTGATGAGATTGGAGGCCGGAAGTTCAAGTCTCGCGCGTGCAGTGCAATACGCAACAGGATCAAACTATGTTGCTCAAAATCGCCCACATTATTAAATATATATTTCATCTACCATCCCTGTATCTCGTTTTATCCCTCGCATCTCGTATATGCGAATCTCGTGAAGTTTTTCGGATCCGTGAGGGAAGACGACGGTTGTTTTCGAATAACGTCCATTAAATGGGACGTAACGGCGGCGCATCAATTAAAATAATCAGGCACCGCGCTAGCGAGACACGCTTCAGCGAGTAGTTTGGCAGCGTTGATCTTTCCCTCCTTCCTCCCTTCCACCCTTCCCCTTTCTCTCTCTTTCTCTCTCGCAACCCCGGTACAGGATTCTCGCATGTTTCTGCGTGTGTATATGACGCGCGATACGTTCTAGCGCAATCGTGAGTTATGAGCTCGCTCTACGATCGCGCATAACGAGAGAGTTCGCCGCCGCGCTTTTTCATCGCATCATGATCCAATCTATGATCTCTCTTAACATCCGGGCCATAGAAACCTGGAATCGTGAAAAGGGAGAAGGAAAGAGCGAAATCGCAAGCGTCCACGCGATTTATTGGCGACGTCAACCGCAGAGTTGTGGACGTCGGAAGAAAATGTGCACGTGTCTTTGCAAGTGAGAGCGATCTCGATAAAACGACATATTCATCTGTACACACACAACACACACACACACACACACACACACACACACACACACGCACACGCAAGTACACATTTATCTTGATCAATGTAGACTTTAACAAGCAGCTGTTTACATAATCCCATTCGCGTTTTTTGCTCGTTCATCAGTTTCTTCTAATTAGTCAATCAAACGCTTCAAAGTATTTGTAGTAAAAATTCAGCCGCAGCCTTAAATAAATATAGATTACTTAAATACTTACAAAGAAAATGCTATGATTACACAAGTAGCCCTTTGCCCATAATTTTATTATTTAAACTTTTATTTAAACTTTTTTTTTCGAAACTTTTGAATTTTTAGCATCCATTATTGTTTTTGAGAATTTTGAAATGTTTCTATAATAAAATCTTTTTATTATTAAAGCTTTTTTAAAGACAAATTCAATCATATTCAATGTAAATGGATTTAAAAAATAATCTGTAAGGATTTTCTTTTGTGTGTGTGTGTGTGTGTGTGTGTGTGTGTGTATGTGTGTGTGTGTATTTGATGTTGTTTCAACATTTTCTTGTTAATTTATTAAAATTTTTATAAACTTATAAATATTGCATATAGTAAGAAAAATACATAAATAAAAATGAATTAATAATGAATTTAAAAGAAAAGTGTATTTAAAAAGTGAATGATATTAATGTGTAATAGTATAACAGCATTAATAAATGTACGTGGTGCTTCAGTCTCGTCGCAACTTTGTTGAGAGATAAACGTCATTATATTGTATAAGCATTTACTGTTTGTGACACCACTTCAGTATTTTTATTCTATCAACAATTATCATATTTGGTCATTAGGTCATTATAAGAATAAACAGGTATTTTAAACATTTCTCTACGCTTCTATCACTATTTTGAAAAATATAAGATTTTCAAAAAATTGAAGTACGTCATTATAAAATGCTTTTGAAATTATAAAAATACTGGACATTTTTATTCCAATAATATCTACGCTTAAAAAAATAAAAGTCAATTTTTTCAAAGCAATATTTCATCCTTTTGATATGTACTTATAAAAAATACACATTTTTTATTTTGATTTATATTACACATCTATAATCTCTCCAATCGAAAAGGAGAAGAAAGCAATTAAACTTCTTACTATAATATAAATGTATTCATACTTATGAGTTATATGTTTACATTAAATATATCTTCTCTCATACGTAACAAATTCTCTCTTTTCATATTCTTTTTTGAGATTGTCCCGATTTACGGCATTAATAAAAGTAATATCAGCTACAAAAGAAATATGACAAAATACATCCAATTCGCTTTGACGTACAAAGAAAGAGTTTTTATGAGATCTGTATCATATAAAAAGAATTTCTTTTGTGACGTGCACAAAGAAACATAAGGAATTACAAATGCGAAATAAACCACATTAAATTTCGGTAAAGTAATGCAAGGTGTTCTATACGTTTGCCAATAGTGTTCATTAACGCTAAATCGTAAGTTATTTTGACCGCGTCACAGCTTCAACTTTAGCATTATTTTGTTATCGAGCTCGTTTTTGTTGACATTTTTCTCGAACAATAAGATACCGCAACGCTCGAATTTCGTCTCGTGATTTATCAAATGGACGTATGAACGAATATTACCGTGTCTCTCGAGTTGTTCTCTTACAGAAGCTTTCAAGTAACCGATACTAATTAACCCGCCAACAATTTTGACATTTTGCATTTAATGAACACTGAAAAGATTTCAGTCATGTCCGTTTTATTATTTTTTTCTGTGATTAAGAGAATATGTCAAAACTAAATTTTCAGAACTTCTTTTTTGATGTTAGAGTTAAGTAATAAAAAAAATATGTACGTTATATTTCGGTTTAAAGTCGAGTAGAAATGTTTTTGAGAAATATATTTTTAAATCTTCTACTTCGAAAATATATTTCTCAAAAACATTTTAATGTCTAAAAAATTAATAAAATTATGACCATTTGATTAAAACAAATCAAACAATTCAAACAAAAACTGTTAATATACTTAAAAAAGTAAAAATCAAAGTGAAAAGCAAAAACATAGTTTTTTAGAGCACAAAAGAAATGCTTTGTAATTCTGAAATGGCTTAAATATTATATATATAAGTATGATGAAAAAACTTCTTAGAGCATTTAAATATACAAAACTTTTACAAAATTATATTTTTAAATTGCTACGATATTTGAGAAATTATCTAATCGACTTCAAACCGAAATATAACGTACATACTTTTTTGTTTGTAATTAACTCGATTCTTTAAAAGTTCATATTCAAGTTAATATTCAGTCTAGACAATAATTATACTCATAGTAAGAAAACACTTTTTTTTTAAAAGATTGCGTAAATAATCATATATAAAATTGTACGCATTAGAATAAATTTTTTCTGCATAATACTAATTATGTCATTTAATGCTACAAATGTTAACACACTTATTACTTTCACTTTTGCATTTGCATCCAATACGCATAAAAGACTGAGACACGTGTTCTCGGTTGATTAACAAGAACTTTACTATAATCGGAACAGATAATGATAGGCACAATCGACTATTCTGCGAAATCGATTGTGTTGCGAACCCAAGTCGATCATAATCGATTATCCTTTTGAGATAATCGATTTATAATCGTTTATTAAAGCTGTTTTATTTTTTATTGACCTATTAAAAAGTAATTGAAGTAAATAAGAATTATAACTGAATTAAAAACCTTAATTTCTTTATTTGTACATATATGCGTATAAACTTCTTTAGAATACAATCTTTTTTATATTTAAAACGTGTTAACATATAAATTTTTTAAAAATACAACTTTTTTAAATTACAAGTTTGTAATTTTTAATTAAAAAACTTAAAATTTTTACATTTTTGAGAGACAATCTGTTTCTTCTTTCAGAAATAATATACCCAGTGGCAGAGAATAATCGTTCCACTGGCACAGAACTACTAGAAGTATATAAATATTTCACAGCTATTAGATATGTTTCTAGATGTCTAGGTTTCAAATAATACATAGATTCATCAAAAATTAATTTGGACATGATAGAAAGTTTCTAATTAAAATGAGAGATATTGCCTACACTGACTGTACATAATTGAGAAGAATTTTCTATGAAACTAAAGATGCCAGTACACTTATGCCCGTATTCACAGTCAGACTTTATATTTAAGACTTCCTTAAATTTATCTTTAGATGCTCTACGAATTATTTTATTGGCTACTGAGCATCTAAAGATAAATTTAAGGGAGCCTTAAATATAAGATCTGACTATGAATACGGACATTAGTGTTCAAATGAGCATGAGTGTTCACATAAGTGTGCTATCTGTGTGACATATAGATAACTCATGTAAGTGTGTAACAACTTCGGTCGCGCTAAGCCGTCGACTGATAGCGTTGATTGCGATGTTGTAAACCATTTCTGATATCGAAATTCCTTTCATTGTGCGCCCTTAATTCTAAGAACTTGACATTATATGTTCGTACAAACTACATGTTTATGGATTACTATTTTGTAAGTACAGTTGCAAAACTTTCGTATCACGCAAATGTTGTCACGACTTGACAGCTTGAGACACTATGTTACACAAGAAATAATAAAAAATATATCAATTTTGAAATTTTTAGTCATTCTCGGCATAAACTCACAAACACGTATTAATACGTATACTTTAATTCTAGAATTTTAATTCTAGGATTTTCGAATCTGTGAAAGAGAAAAAAAGTATTTACAAAAATTAGATGATTTAGTCGATAATACAGATGGCTTTATCGATAAAAAGTTGTTCATATCTTAATATGTATAAATATATATAAACATACATAAATATTCATAAACACTGATACTCATATATGAAATATGTCCATATATATTCATACATCCACCTTCCTTTTGTAAAATTACTGTTTAGTGTAACAGAAATAACAATAGTAATTTAAAAACATAAAAAATAATTAAAGGGATAATTTTCGGATTGTTCGTTTTAGAAAAAAACAAATTTGCAAAAATATTTAAAAAATTGCTCATACACAATTACGCATAATTTTATATATAATTTATATATAAATAATTTTTTTACATTCCTTCAAACTTGACTTTTTTCTAAAATAAATAGTGTAAAAATTACCCTTTTAATTATTTTTAATGTTTTCACATTACTATTGTTATTTCTATTATACTAAAAAGTAATTTTACAAAAGAAAGAAGGATGTATGAATACGTATGAACATAGTACATATAAAATTATGTATGTTTATAAATATTTATGTATATTTATAAATATATTTACACATATTCATGCATAAACAATTTTTTACAGAGTAGGATCCTCTTAAAAAACTATTGTAGATCCAAATTAATGGACAAAATTATCTGCACTTCAACTACACTATAATCGAGGAGTAGATAATCTTGTCCGTTACTCTTGCCGACTCTTTTGAAATGAAAGACAACCGATTAATGTCCGATTAATTGATTATAATCAATTATTTTGAGATCGTCCAATAATCGATTGCTATCGATTATGCGGCTGTCGACGATCAATTTAATCGATTATGAATCGATTAAGTGTTCTTTACTAGCGCAGCATCTATTAGACACTGAAGACGCTGAGAAACTCGCCGAATCATTTCCATAACCAACGCTGTCAATTGTGCATCAAATCTATTGTTATATTTCATTGAACAACTCTTCAGTCGTTCTCCTTGACTTATGCAAATCAAAATCAAGCGCTCTCAGGCTGGCCAACAGTACGGTATATTTAGGGCATGAAGCAACAATATTATTAGTTCTACAATATATTGATGAAAAATTTTTTAATATTGTTCTAACACTGAAATTTTAGTTACAGAAACCATCTTATTTTTTAATTTGCAAAAATTACTTACTTTTTCTTATGCTTTAGATGAAAAAAATGTTTTCCAGATTCTCATCACGTATTGTCAAATGGAAGCTTTATATGTTTCAATGTGAATTGAGCACAACTCAAAGAATAAAATTTCTCAATCTCGAAAGCGGCAAAAATTAAAAAAAATGGTTTAAATAATTACTATTTTATCCAAACTAAATTTTATTATACTAGATACTTAGAATGTTTTTTAAAAAACTCTAACTCAGTGAGAAATGATAATGGAATTGACATCTAATCGATGTCGTATAGACATCGAAATCATCAAATCAACGTCGATTCGACATCGATTTTATTGTCATTTCTCACTGGGAAGTATTTTCTTTATGTAAGATTAAATATATAAAACTTCTTCAATAAAACGATAACATAAAATTATTAAAAAGAAGATCAAAAGTTCGATGTGGCTCTCCATCCTGACTACTTCTGTATTTTGTATATCTTATGGTCGAGTGAACGTTAGATGTGGATCTATTAAATTTCGAATTTAATTAAAAATCACGAAATTATCAATATGTGATAATTAGGCATTCACCCTCATCAGATTCAGATTCAGATCATCAGGCATTTGATTTATGCTGTATTCCTCTTTACTTATTCTTCGCTTGACTCTGCCGTATGCATAGTTGCCACGTTTCGATCAGTATTCTTAAGTTCGTCACTCGTGCCGGAGATTGTTACTGCATAGTAATCTCTCTAAAAGAAGTTAATAGATTTGATCCTCTTACCGGAGATACATTTTCAAAATCGGAGGAAAGTCAACATATATATACGGAAGTAAGAAAGACATTAGCTGTACACTATCATTTCTAAAAAAATCATCAAAGTTTAGAATAATTAACCGTAGATTTTTCTGAAAAGACGTGGCAACCGTTGTTCGCATACATATATCACAAAGTGATCGCTAGTAATATCGTGTCATCAATATTGTTATTTAAATTGCTAAATATTATTATTTAAATCACTAAACTCTAATAATACTAAAACGTGCACTGACTATCAGAATACGTACTGAAAAATAAGAAAAACATAGGTAACTTTTCCATATATTGTGCTATTTCAATCTGTTTCATATAATTAATTACAAAAAGGTGGTTTTTCTTCATATTCTGCCATATTCATTTTGTACAAACTTATAATAAAATAGCAGTGCACATTCCAGTTAGAGAACATTATTAAAGTGGTTTAAATGTAGCTTGTTTAGAAACCGATACTTGCTTGCGTATATACTTCGTCAGCTTCGTCAGTATTTTGGCAATACGCGTGTTTTCATAAGAAATATGTAAAGTCGTACATCTTGAGACCACCTAAGATGGATACATTTGCAAGAGCGATGAAACAGATACATATCATATGCATGCTGAAATTCGATCGTTAATTGCAGTGTACTCTTTGTGATTTGTAGACTAATATTTAATTAATATATAAGGGCTTTTTGAGCTTAGCAAAATAATGTTTGCTATAATTAAATTGTTTTATTAACCTTCATATAAACAATACTTCAAACATTTCAACGGTCCTCTTCAGTGAATGTTACAAAATTTACATATATACGTTAATATTATATAAATTTTGTAACATTCATTGAAAAGGATCATTAAAAAAAGGTCAAATCGTTTGAAGGATTATTTATATAAAGGTTAATAAAATACAATAGTTTAATTAGGATAAGTGGCCCAACAATGAAAATTTAAAGGCTTATATCTCTTTCAATTATTGAATCAAAGATCTGAGTTTTGACATACAGTTTATGAATTTAGTTGGCTACATATTGTAAACAATAACTTTTAAGTTATTTTTTAAATTTAGCCACAATTTCGATTATTTAAAAAATCGGAAAGTGGTTGATTGTATATAAGAGGTGTGTTATTTTAATTTTACTCTATTTTAAAATGTTTATTTATAAAATAGATAATTATAAAGTGATGAGGATTCACAAGGCCGACTACCATGTTTTTCTTGTGTTTTGAGTGAAAATATGTAAAATGAGTATATTTTTATTGAAATTTTAGGTGGGAGGATGGGTCATTCGAAGTAATTATTACAATGAATTATTATTTTAAAGGTTATCGTAAAAAAAGGTCTACAATATATCATGGTTCCTTGTTCACTACGTTAAAATGATTCATTGTAGACCACCTAACCTTTTCCACGATAGTCTCCTAAATAATGTGGTAAAATAATAACAGAAAAAGTTGTTTACAGATACAGTTTATTCCGATCTGCAGCAATACGAGACAGAGAAAAATATGTGCAAAGATATCTCGCTCTGGCTGAATGTTATGCAATGAGTGTAAAGGTGACAATATACTGCCTTTTCTCTATGTGACGAGAAATCTTGCTTTATTTGAACGACGTGAAGCGATACACGTTCTTGAATCTAACCGAAAACAAACAATCCAGCGCTGCTGTGAATAGATCGGTAATCAATCTCTGCTCTGATAATAACTAAACTTACAAATATAACAACTATAGAATTATTAGAATGAGATAATGAGAATAACGTAAAGTGCTCGAACTAATACTTAACACTGAATTTGATGTCATAGATTGTTATCTTATGGTCAGATTATGATTAGAGAGTCTTTAATATGTGTAACATGAACAACAGATTAATAGTAGACTGCAATCGATTCACAGGATAATTATTTTGATATGAAAACCTCGAATAAGAAGAGGTCATCAGCATGTTTAGAGGGTCAATTAGCAAACTATTAATACCCTCTATTATTTAATTTTGTATAATTCAAACTGTATATGAGTAAAATATTAAATAATAAATAACACTCATATATACATATATGTGATAATACGCTCAAGTATAAGAAAAATGAAAAAGTATGTGTAATTAAATGCTAAAATGTTTAATAAAAATGCGTTTTAATAAATATTGGTTATGTATTAGCATATTAACATCACAATGTAACGACGAATAACTAAATAAATAATTCCAACTGAATAAATAATTCTAACTTGGAATTATTTATTTATTTAGTCATACAATGGTCAGCATTTATTATTACGGATTTTTACTTTCAAGCATTTTGAAACATCTTTAAAGTACAGTTTAAAAACGTTTCGAAACACACATTTTAATATTTAATTACAAATAAGTACTTCTTCAGTTTTTTTAAACTTGAGCGTATTAACCGGGGAAAAAATGTTATATAAATAAACATATAAAATATGTCAATTTTTTATATGTTTATTTATATAACATTTTATCCCCGGTTAATACGCTCAAGTTTAAAAAAACTGAAGAAGTACTTATTTGTAATTATATTATTTAAGTAGCATTGTGATAAACAATTCACACGAATATATATATATATATATATATATATATATATATATATACATACATACATACATACATACATACATACATACATATATACATATATACACATATATATATGTATATATAGGGTTTGAAAAATAAATTTTTCGTATGGAGGCAGAATGCACTAAATTGAGAAGAAAAGTCCTCTACCAATTTTCGCAATAGTTAACAAGATATTAATTACTAAAAATTGCCGAAAATTGGTCTTCAATAATTTTTCAATTTTCAGCAATTTTTGGTCAAGGACTTTTTTCTCAGTTTTTTTCTCAGTCCATTCTGCTCTTATGCAAAAGATTTATCATTATTTTCCAAACAAGCTGTATATATGAATATATATAATATAATTATAAGTAAAACATTCTTTCTAGGTAATCACACCAATATATCTACATATATTCATGTGTGTTTACCACAATACTACCTAAATAGCGGAGATAAAGAGGAGCTATTATACCTGGCTATAACCTGGCTGTAACTTAGTACACTGGCATTTTCTCTTTTAAGGATTATTAAGACATTAATTATTTAGAGACATTTATTTACGAGCAATTTATTTAGAAAAATATAAACTCAATATATTCATTAATTTATACAAAAATATATTATTTTTTAGGAATAAATTATAATATCATGTGCATTTTTTATATCTTTGAAATATAAGTAAATTGCTTATATAAACGCAACTATTAATATGTGTAAGAATTAATATTATTCATCTCCTTATTCGTAAAATATATGAGCTAAAATGAAATTTTATTTACTTTTATTTCGTATCTCACATTTACAATTTGTTTAATTTATATTGTTTAATATTATGAAAAAAACAATATTAACTTTTAATTCATATTGTATTAAATAAATTAATAATTAAAAATTGAAAAAATTAATATAGTTCAAACTAAGGTTACGAGCATTATTGTAAAAGATCAGTCATCAGTTTATTCCTGAAAAGAATATGTTTCTATCATTTTTTAGCAGCATGTACTACATCATTTTATTGACGATCAGCCAAACCCATTTATCAAACTGACATAAGTGTCGAGAAAAACATTTTACTTCTAGTGCCTCAGATGGAACAAATCGCGTTAAAATATCTTTCAAGAAATATTACGTAGGAGAACATTCCATTTCACACATATTGCGCATGATTTTATCTTGTAAATCATTAAATATTGAAGAAAAATAGATTAGCATCATGCGTATCATGCATGAAATGGAATGCGTAAGATTTTATATATATGTGATTGGATAGTAGCAATCCAGATTTCGGATCAAGTTAAAAGTAAGAATATATATAGAAAATAAAAACACTCCCTAGAATTCAGTGATAATTTAAATATGTATTTAAACAGAATTTCCAAAAGTTAGCATTTAGTGTGATGATCAGTTTGATAATCTGGCTTTTACTTTATAGTTGTTTATATTGTAAGTTCGCTGTGACATCTAATAAGTATAATATATTATGGTACGATACAGGTATATCGAGCATCCAGACACCGTTCTCTATCATTATTATAAGATAAAAATTAAAAGAAGAAATTATAAGAAGAAAAGAATATTTATTTAAAAAAATATAATGAAAAAGACGGCAATCTTTTTCGTTATCATTGCCATCACAATTGGCTTATTAGATTTGTATCTACCAAACAACACTCTTTATGGCGACGACACGGGAGGATCAAGATTAATGAATATACTAAAGCTGATTAAAGGAGTCACGGATTTCTTCATACAGAGCCGACGTTATTTAGCCGAACAAGTACCGGACACAACACCGCAATCTGGAGATACGTTTGATTTTATAGTGATTGGCGCTGGTACAGCCGGCGCGACTATAGCTGCGAGATTGAGCAAGATTCCTCAGATTGAAGTGCTACTGATCGAAGATGGAACACATGAAAGCTTGTACATGGATATCCCGTTTATTTCTGCTTTATTGCAAAAGACCAAGATAAATCGAAGCTATCAAACGAAGCCATCCAATAAGTATTGTCTAGGCATGGAAGGCAATAACTGCATTTGTCCAACAGCAAAAGTTATTGGCGGAAGTAGCGTACTAAATTTTATGATTGCTACTAGAGGAAACGCGAAGGATTACGATCGCTGGGCCGAGATGGGAAACGAGGGCTGGGCATACAAAGACGTCCTCAAGTATTTTAAAAAATTAGAAACAATGGATATCCCGGAACTGAAGTCGGATATTGCCTATCATGGTACCAATGGACCAGTACATATCACCCAACCAGAATTTCGCACGGGCGTGGTAAAAGCATTTATACAAGCTAGCAAGGAAATGGGATATCCAATAGTAGATTACAACGGAGAGGAGGAAATAGGATTCTCATATGTGCAGACTACAATCATGAACGGTACCCGCATGAGCAGCAACAGAGCGTATCTAAATCCTGCGCGCGATCGCAACAATCTTCATGTAACTCTTGAGAGTACGGCGACAAAACTATTGATCGATTCTAGTACAAAACGAGTAATCGGCGTAGAGTTTGTTAAGCACAATCAAACTACACGTGTGTTTGCGAACAAAGAAGTGATCGTATGTGCAGGTGCGATTAGATCAGCTCAATTATTGATGTTGTCCGGCATTGGACCAATGAAACATCTTATCGAATTAGGTATAAACGTCGTCCAAGATGCACCAGTCGGTGAGAATTTTATGGATCATATAGCCTTCTACGGATTAACGTGGACAATAAATACATCGACAAGTTTATTACCAAGTGAACAGTTAAACCCTTTTAATCCGTATATAACCGATTTTTTACTAAAGCGAACAGGACCGTTGACGCTCCCGGGTGGAGCAGAAGCCATTGGTTTCGTTAATACAAAACACCCAAAAAAACGTAACGGTTTACCAGATATCGAATTACTGTTTGCCGGTGCTACATTTAAAGAAGATTATATTTTTCCAGACATGTTACGTTTAAAAAAATCTATGCGTCAGGAATGGAGTAAATATATTGGTACATATGGTTGGTGCCTTGCACCAATATTGATGAAACCAAAAAGTCGTGGTCGAATAACGTTATTGGCTAATGACGTTAATGTTAAACCAGAGATTACGCTGAATTATTTTAATGATCCAAATGATATGGAGACAATGATCGCAGGTCTTAGAACTGCATTAAGTATTGGCCAAACAAAGGCGATGCAGGCCTTAAATTCTCAGTTGTTAAACATTACTTATACTGAATGCGATGACTATGAGTATGATTCCAATGCTTATTGGGAATGCGTATTAAGGATCATGACTTCCACGGTTTTTCACTTTTCCGGAACTTGTAAAATGGGAGCAAAGGGAGATCCTACCGCTGTCGTTGATCCTAAATTAAAGGTATGCCTGGAAAAACACACTGAACTATTTACTATAATAAAAATATTATAAGTAGTGTGCCATATAAGTGTATATTTTTAATTTGTCATTTTATATACAATGTTTATGTATAATGTATTGCAGGTGATCGGTATTCAAGGATTACGAGTAGCAGATGCGTCTATTATGCCCGAAATTATATCGGGGCACTTAAACATACCTGTTTATATGATCGCTGAAAAAGCTGCGGATATGATCAAGGAAGAATGGGGTTACTTGGAAAAATCACGATAGAAATCAATTTTCGTTTTTTATCGTATTTATTACAATATATTG
>NW_017306091.1:1178075-1185765 GCF_001594115.1 Trachymyrmex septentrionalis | reverse complement strand
ATAATAGTACAAACGTATAAATACGATATATCATTTGTAATACAATTTTCGAAAAGACTTAAATGAAAGAAATAATTCAAATGTCAGTCAAATTTATAAATTTGTAAATAACACAAAAGATATGTAGAAAATAAAAAGCTTTTTAATATTCTGACGTTACATGATATATAATTTAAAATTTTTAATTATATTATATATATAGAGTAGTTAAAAAATATTTTTAAATAGATGTGAAATAAAAATATGTTGTGTTTTATTTGCAAAAAATTTCCATCGAACAAATTAAACATTTTATTTATTGGACAAAAATTTAAAAATTTAACAAAACAATTGTCAAATCTTGAAATCTTCTAATCATACTTCAACGCCGTACCATTTCTGCAATTCAATTGTATTATGTTTTCTTCTTTCTCTATATATAATATTTTGCATATCTGTCGCGTTAAATATATTAAATGTTAATTAATTTGATGACATATCATGGAGCTAATTATAATAATATATTGTATTATAATTATAATTTTAATTATAATTATACATTCGCTTATCAAACGAGTTGTAAGTCCAGAATTGAAGATGACGAACTTTGCAATCGCTTATGAAACAGATTTCTTTTGCGTTATGAATTCCTTATTACTAGAAGCTATGTGAGACTTCTCACACGAGTATTTCTCACACGAAGTTTCACATAGCTTTTAATAATAAGAAATTCATAACGCAATAGAAATCTGTTTCATAAGCGATTGCAAAATTTGTCATCTTCAATTCTGGACTTACAACTCTGTTAACTCGTTTTATAAGCGAATGTAAAATTGTTTCACCATCAATTCTTGACTAGTGTTTATTGTCAATATTCTTTAATTTATGTAACATCTTTATATCTCTAATGTATTGATGATGATCAAATCTTGACCGAAACGTCTACTTTATCATAATATAATTTTAAATATATAACTTTAAAACATCTAGTACTGTGGTTGTATGCTCCCTATTATTTATATTTTGTCAATATTATAAAGTGGCTCAATGTTAAGAAGGTTAAGTAAAAAAGGAGCATACAGCCACACTCGAGATGTCAATAAGTTATATATTAATAAAAAACATTCAACAAAGTAGACGTTTCGGTCACCATCTGACCATCCTCAGTACAATAATAAAAACGTAAATTTATTTAAACCTAGTTACATAATTTAAATTGATTCCTAATGTTAGTCAGTAATAATTTCTCGCTTCTTATTGTGCATTATTCGCCTCGGTATCCGCATTTAACAATATAACATTTTGCAATATAGTACAAAAACATGATTTTTGACAGAATTAACAGTAGACCGTCCAGTATTCTTCTTTAATTTGTTGTATGGAATCATTTTATTACTCTAAGCAATCCACCCCGATTGTAATCATTATCACGCTATATCAAGTTCCAAATACGATGACGAACCGTCACAAAGAGACACGCAAGTGCCAACTTCTATTGCAAACAATTTTTTTAACAATTTACATTAATTCTCGTATTCATTAAGAATTTCCGATCAGATGATATTATTTGACAGACAATCAGTAGACTTACGCGTATCCTGCGGCACGGGACTCCCTCGCATACCGAAACCTGACAATTTTAATCACTTGAAATTCGGCACAATCGCAATGCCACATGCCCAATTGTTAGTCTATTTATAGAAATAAAGGAAAGGAGAAGGAGAATAAGAAAAAGAAGGGGAAGTGGAAATTTTTTGAGTGGGGCTAGAATTGTTTCAGGAGAGGGAGGTACAAGTCTGGAAACCGCTCGGTATCACTTTGTTTATTTAATCCTTTCTTTTGCGTTTTAATATGGATCATTTCTGATATACTTCTTTTGTAATAGGAACGTTCGGAGTCTAATATTTTTGTATTATCCCAGTTCATTCTATGATCTTTGTCAATTCTATGATTTGAAATAACAGAAAGAGACTCGATAGGTTTTTTTACATCATTAATATATTTTTTTAGTCGCGTTTTTAATTTTCTTTTAGTTTGACCTACATATGAATAATTACAGTCTTTGCACTCAATTTTGTATACAATGTTAGAACGTTCGTCTTTATTAACCTTATCTTTGCCCGTGCAAAGACTATAATTATTCATATGTAGGTCAAACTAAAAGAAAATTAAAAACGCGACTAAAAGAATATATTAATGATGTAAAAAAACCTATCGAGTCTCTTTCTGTTATTTCAAATCATAGAATTGACAAAGATCATAGAATGAACTGGGATAATACAAAAATATTAGACTCCGAACGTTCCTATTACAAAAGAAGTATATCAGAAATGATCCATATTAAAACGCAAAAGAAAGGATTAAATAAACAAAGTGATACCGAGCGGTTTCCAGACCTGTACCTTCCTCGCTTGGAACAATAATTCTAGCCCCACTCAAAAAATTTCCTCCACTTCCCCTTCTTTTTCCTATTTCTCCTTCTCCTTTCCTTTATTTCTATAAATAGACTAACAATTGGGCTTTTGGCATTGCGATTGTGCCGAATTTCAAGTGATTAAAATTGTCAGGTTTCGGTATGCGAGGGAGTCCCGTGCCGCAGGATACGCGTAAGTCTACTGATTGTCTGTCAAATAATATCATCTGATCGGAAATTCTTAATGAATACGAGAATTAATGTAAATTGTTAAAAAAATTGTTTGCAATAGAAGTTGGCACTTGCGTGTCTCTTTGTGGCGGTTCGTCGTCGTATTTGAAATAGCGTGATAATGATTACAATCGGGGTGGATTGCTTAGAGTAATAAAATGATTCCACACAACAAATTAAAAAAGAATACTGGACGGTCTACTGTTAATTCTGTCAAAAATCATGTTTTTGTATTATATTGCAAAATGTTATATTGTTAAATGCGGATACCGAGGCGAATAATGCACAATAAGAAGCGAGAAATTATTACTGACTAACATTAGGAATAAATTTAAATTATGTAACTAGGTTTAAATAAATTTAGGTTTTTATTATTGTACTGAGGATGGTCAGATGGTGACCGAAACGCCTACTTTGTTGAATGTTTATTATTAATATATAACTTATTGACATCTCGAGTGTGGCTGTATGCTCCTTTTTTACTTAACCTATTTATATTTTGTATTTTATGTCACTTCTAAAAGTTTAAAAAAAATTTGTACAATATTATTTAATACGGAATAAGAGTATTTTAAAAATTCATCGTAATAGAAAAAATTCTTGTGAATGGAATAATCGATATTTGCTAACCAAAAAGATGTAATATAGGGGAGATTGGGATGAGAACACCTATCATGAAACAAAATTGGAATGGATTCCGATCAGAATTATTCAATTATTCCCTAAATTTCTATTGTATTTTCTGAGGAAAATGGAATAATTCCGATCGGAATGTATACCGACTTTGTTCCACTGATAGATGCACTGTAAATTATAAAAGTAATAAAATAATCAAGGCTCGTTAAAAACAAAACATATAAGACACGCGTGAATGCGTCTGAGCACTCATAGCAGCAACTGTCACTCAGTCTGCTGTAACATCTCGTTGCGAATACATCTATTATAGAAGTTACGCTATAATTTTAAAAAATCGTATACGTAAGTAAATATTTTTATTCTCAAAATTTTTTGTTTTATAATCGTATATGATTGTCTGAAATATTTCTATTTAGATAGTCAGTGTAGTTCTTACTTAATAAAATCTAACAGTTTTTTTTATTTATGTATTTTTGTATCATATACTGTTAATGTTTTTAAAAAAATAAACGGATAGAGATAGTAGGCTAACTACAGCATAGGGCTATATGACTCATTTAGTGACGATTCTTATAATACTATTTAATATTTCATTCCATTAAAGAAATTTACCTCAGTGGTAAATGTTATAAGTTTCCCTCATGTTCAATTTCGATAAAACTAGCCGCATTCGATGTGTTTTTGCACGAAACGAACAAATTTGTTCTTCCCTGCGAAATAAATATTTGTGTTTAAAATATATTTTTATAGAAGTTTTATTAATATATAATCAAATATGTAGCTTAAAATACATTAATCTTCATTTTAATAATCTTAGTAAAATTATCTCGTACCATTAGTCATCTTAACCCCGTCCCGGAGCTAGTTGACTCAGAATGTATTTAAAAAATGTATTTTTTTCATATTAGTTATCACTTTCTCCTTATTATTAAAATATGTATTATTAAACAGTTAAATGTATGTAGTAATTGATGTAGAATTCATTTTTTCGATAAGTCTCTTAATTTCATCTGTAAAAATTCGAAACTGAAAAATGAGTCTACTAACCGCGGTCGCCCCTACTGATTTATACTTGCAGTATTGCGATGTAAGCATTACCTATAAAATACTAAATGATTTTAATAAAAAATAGAAAAATGTATGTACTACATTTATGCATAAATACAATCTTTATCGATTTTGCATTTGCATCATTGTGTCTATTTCAACAATCTGTTAAGTACATTAAAAATGTACAAAAAATACACAAGATAAAAAATAACAGTAATAAATTTTTGTTCTATGAATTTTTTCAGTATCAGTTATTTTTATAATATTTAAAAAAAATTAAAACAAAATAATAATATTTGATTCCAAGAACAAATTAAATACAAAATAGAAATATCTAGGTGAGTATCAGCAATTGTTAATGCGTAAATTAAATATACATAAAGTAATTACATATTTATTAACGGTAAAGTTGTGTTTGATAATAAATTTACTTGTCAAGATAAAAAAAAGAATAGATGTTATTCCGATGAGTTTTTTTGCGTAAAAATAAAAAGAAGAAAAACAATTCTCATTGATTTTATTTTTGACGTATATAAATTGCCAAGATTATGACTCTGAACAACATTCAAAAGATTTTAGCTAATAGGCGCGTTCAAGTCGACAAAGCGGCTAGCCTATTCACCGAGCAAATGAATATGATTGGTTGTTACTTATAGATCCAACCAATCACATTCAATCGGTCGACGAGAATGCTAACAGTTTTATCCGGCTTGAACGTGCCTAATAAATAAAAGTCGAACCTTGGATAATGCTAAGGTCAGCCACGCACGTACAAGTAAACTTGTCAAATCAGTTATGAATTAACGCAGGCAAACAAGGCACTTGCCTAGAGCGGCAAATGTTTGGACAGAAAATTTTCACATAGTTGAGATAAATTTTTAATTTATTAATCTAACATTTTTGTATGAGTTATATCGAGCATATTTTATCAGAAATGATATTATATTTTAAAATACAGTTAAAAATGTATTATATTTATATTACTTATACTTCAAAATTATTAAATTTTTTTATCAGCTAATGCGAAAATATAAATCATTTTTTTGTCCATTTCTTTTTTATCAAATTTATAAATTAATGAAGCCACCTAAGACGGCTAAATGTTGGTGCCTAGGGCGGCAAAATATTTAATCCGCCACTGTGTCAAATATGCATACGCAGGCGCTTGTACAAATTTATTGGAGCGTATGTGTGACAAAACTGCGCAGTTACTGTAAATTAGCACACATGTTCCAACAAACTTGTACAAATAAATGATGATTAATATTATTTGAACATGTGTGGCCGACGATATCTTATCTTTCAAACTTCATAATTCGAAAGATATGTAACGAAAAAAATATTATATTATTTTGAAAAGCTCTTGAAATAAGCTGCAAATAAATTTGCAAAAAAAATGGAAGTTCTTACTTAAAATTTTTAAATTGATTTTTATTTGACTTTAACAAAGCTTTCTAGACCACAATTACATTGCTATATATAATAAATTACTTAATAAAACCTTACAACTTTTTAAGCTAAAAATTACAATTACATCGCTATATAATGCGTTATTTAATAAAACTCTACTTAATAAAACTAAATTTTATATATGCATAAAACATTTTTTCTAAAAAATAATTTATTTTCTGATGTTGGTTGTGTGTTTCCGAATTTTTAAACTACTTTGTATAATTTACACACTAATAACTGCTAAGATTCACATTTTAATTTTTTATTTAAAATATTTTTATTTTGTAAATTAAATGACGATATGATAGCGCTTTTATTTCACTCTAAGTGTGTATTATATTATATAATAAGCAAAGTCCATATTCTAAACTTGAATCTTAAATTTAAATTTCAAAGTTTCAAATTGTGAATTTTTCATTTCATGCAATTTAATTTGTAATATCTTACAAGAAATAAGTGTTTGGTCATTATATAAAAAAATGTTGCAAATAATAATGTCACACATTGAATGATTCTGCAAGACGAACAGGAAATTGATTTATATGACTAATACAAAACATGGATACAAAACATGAATTTATATGATACAAAATATGGATCATGAAATAATAAAAGCATCAACATTTGTTCAATAGAAATTAAAAGTCTCAAAATTTAGTTTGCCATATACTTTAGAGTATCCGATATCAGAATCAACTCAACAATGATGGATAAAGCAGTAAATAATACATAATACTCGATTAATAATTCGGAAGATTTAAAAATAGAATATTAAATATTACATAAAGAATTTAAAAGACCATGAGATTTTATAATAAAATATTTTTTCGTGTTTTTTCTATCTGTGTTGTACATATGACAATAAGAGTTATCTGTTACAGCTGTTACATAAAGGAAAGAATTGATCTACAAAAAAAATAAAAAGAATTTTAAAATCTCCATAAATTTTAAGCCTCTATAGCAGCAGAGCATACATTAACCACATATATAGAAAAGGTACGAACTTAAAAGTACAAATATACATATTGAGCATCTAGACATATTTTCTATTATTGCATTTTATTTCAAAGGCTAATTATTATTCAAATATGTTAAACAAGACTTAGAATATTTTTCGAGTTCTCACACGAAAGACAATCCGAAAATCCTAAAAATTCTAAAACATTATATGCAAGTAGATAATTTGCTGTAAAACATTTTAGAAAGTTTACGCGTAATATAGTAACAAGGGATGTAACATGAAAGTTTTTATGAGTTCGAATTATTTGAATTTAAATTGATATTTTTCTAGTAATTGGTATTCAAGGATTATGAGATGCATCTATCATGTCTAAAATTATATCGGTGCACTTAATTATACCAAAAAATATTGCAGTTAATATTGCAAAATGTATGCAAATGTATACATATAACTTTTTCCATATTTGTGACTGCTATCAAAAATCTATATTAACGTGAACATAAATTAGCAGTAAAGCTACAACCGGCTTATCGAATAACCATTTCGATATAAAAATTTCAAAAAAGAAATCGCACTGTCAACATGTTTACTACATTAAAAAAAATAACATATTGTTTACATAACTCATTTCAAAATGTTTGTACAGTTAAATAAAATGTTAAAAAACAACTTAAGCATGTATATACTCATATGATAATACGCTCAAGTTTAAATAAAATGAAGAAGTATAATTAAATAATAAAATGTACATTAAAAATGTTTCGAAATGTTCAAAAGCAAAAATGAGCTGCAATATCGGCTTTTGTGTATTAGGATATTAGCATTATTATGTAACGGCGAATTACTAAATAAATGAATAATTCTATAAATAATCAATTCGCAATCTAATAATAAGAAGATATTAAGAAAGCATTATATCCACAAAGACCACACACACACACACACGCGCGCGCGCACGCACGCATGCA
>NW_017306091.1:1175231-1177975 GCF_001594115.1 Trachymyrmex septentrionalis | reverse complement strand
GATATTAAGAAAGCATTATATCCACAAAGACCACACACACACACACACACGCGCGCGCGCACGCACGCATACTTATACTACCTTCTCCTCTATTGAACTCTAAATTCGAATAGGAGATACATTATATTTAGGAGATACTTTTAGGAAACAAAATATACATTTAAAAAAAATTGACTTCTTAAAGAAACTTTAGTCAACTTTAATGAACCCTTACCCTACAATTTGGTGTCTGATCCATACTAATGGGGATACTAGAATCCATCCATTTTTATCACCTATTCAAAATAATTGTCAACATGTTTGAATATACAAAGTTCTACTGTATATAATGATTAGTCAATACACTACTCGTTCTTTTTGCTTAGATACGCTTCAACAATGTTCACGTACCAACTGCTATATTTGAATACACCAAACAAGATAACGAGTCTTTTTCGTGGTTTTATTTTAAGTACCGTGATCAGTTTACTGCAATCTCACGAACAACCACCGCCAAATTGGTATCACAGACTTTACGGTAACAATATGAACGTATTAAAATTGATCAATACAATTAATCTGGTGAGTAACAAAACATTAAATTTCTTGGAGCAAAGTCAACATTTTCGAAGTCAAGAAGTATCGGATATGACACCACAATACAATGAGACATTCGATTTCATAGTAATTGGTGCCGGCACGGCCGGCGCTACAATAGCGGCAAGGCTAAGCGAAATTCCTGAAGTCAAAATATTGCTGATTGAAGCTGGATTTCACGAAAGCTTTTTCATGGACATTCCTATGATCGCACCAATCCTATCTTTGGACAGTAACATCAATTGGAAGTACAAAACTAGGCCTTCCAACAAATACTGTCTTGGTATGAAAGATAACAGTTGCACTTACCCAGCGGGAAAAGTAATCGGCGGCAGTAGCGTGCTGAATTACATGATAGCTACTAGAGGCAATGCTGAAGATTATAATCGTTGGGCCGAGATGGGAAACGAGGGCTGGGCATACAAGGACGTTCTCAAATATTTTAAAAAGCTGGAAACAATGGATATTCCGGAGCTGAAGTCGGATATTGACTATCATGGTACTAATGGACCAGTACATATCAATTATTCGCCATCTAATCCGTTGGCAGAGGCTTTTGTAGAAGCTGGCAAGGAACTAGGATATTCATTAATAGATTACAACGGAAAAAATCAAATAGGATTCTCATATCCACAATACACAATCATGAACGGTACTCGTATGAGTAGCAATAGGGCGTACTTGCACCCAATACGCGATCGCAAGAATCTTCATACAACTCTTGAAAGCACAGTTACAAAAGTGCTGATCGATTCTAGCATAAATCGTTCAGTCGGCGTGGAGTTTACTAAAAAAGATCAAACTATCCGTGTGTTTGCAAGTAAAGAGGTTATTCTGTGTGCAGGTGCGATCAAGTCGCCTCAATTGTTGATGTTATCAGGCATTGGACCAGCAAAACATCTTACCGAACTCGGCATAGACGTCATCCGAAACGCACCAGTCGGTAAAAACCTAATGGACCATGCAGCTTTCTATGGATTAACATGGACATCAAATGCATCAATGAATTCACAATTTTTCGAATTATTCAATTTTATGAATCCACATGTAACGGATCGTCTTATACCGTTAACAAGTAGACCCGGAGGCATTGGTTTTATCAACACAAAACAATCAGAAAAACGTAATGTACCAGATATCGAATTAGTATTTGCTAGTGGTCCACTGGTAGAAGATTTAATTCTTGCAAGATTATTAAATTATAAAGACCCATTACGTCAAGAATGGAAATATAGTGACGGGCATGACTGGTTCCTTGGACCAATATTATTAAAACCAAAAAGCCGTGGTCAGATAATGTTATTAGCTAATGACATTAATGTTAAGCCAGATATTGTACCAAATTATTTCGATAATCCTGATGACGTCAAAACTATGATCGCAGGTATTAGAACTGCATTAAGTATTGGTCGTACAAAGGCGATGCAGGCATTTGATTCTAAGTTGTCAAATATTACTTATATTGAATGCAATGACTATGAATATGACTCTGATGCTTATTGGGAATGCACGTCAAAGATCGTGACTTCCACGCTTTTTCATTATGCTGGAACTTGCAAAATGGGAGCAAAAGAAGATCCAACTGCTGTCGTCGATCCTAAATTAAAGGTATTTGTTATGAAACACACTAGAGCATTTACGCGTAATATTATATATAATATAATAATAAGAGTTGTGATGTGAAAGTATTTATGAGTTTATATACAACGTTTTGCAGGTGATTGGTATTCAAGGATTACGAGTGGCAGATGCGTCTATTATGCCCGAAATTATATCGGGGCACTTAAGTATACCTGTTTATATGATCGCTGAAAAAGCTGCGGATATGATCAAAGAAGAATGGGGATATTTGAAGAAATGACGCTAGATATCTTTTGCAAAGTCATTGCATTTTGCAGTTCCTATTTTCACGTTATTTAGACTCAGTCCCACCAATGTAAAATTAATTTTAATCTCGATTCAACTAAGAATTAGAAAAAAATAAACAGTATGACTGAAACTGAAATTAAAGGCTGGTATTCATAATGGATTCTTACATTTAAGATCGTCTTAAATGTAGTTTTAAAATGTCATAAGCCAATCATAAAACAGTATCATCTTAAGATATTACTTAAAATGGTCTTAAAATAAGAACGGACTATGAATTTCGGTCAAAGTTAATCTTACAT
>NW_017306091.1:1160330-1175131 GCF_001594115.1 Trachymyrmex septentrionalis | reverse complement strand
TATATATATATATCAATATCATATATATGATTGATATCATAGCAATAAATTTACGTTATAATTTTATTGTTTCAATATAAATTTTATTTTTGTTACAAACGCTACACATATACGAGCGTTCTGCGGAGCAAATAATTTGATCGAGGGAGAATCTCTTCGCAAGCTGTTACAGAGTAAGCATGTACACAGTGCACGTGATGCGAGTTGGCATGGCTGAAGCATTCATACACCCGAAGTAACCATATCATGACAACTTGTCGACAGTGATACAACTCTGCTACTGTTCGGATGGAAACCAAATAGTAAAATGAGAAATTATCTTATGCGATTATAAATTCGATTTTGAGTTCTAAAAGAAAATAATTATTTGTTTCATTGACTACTTTTTTTTATATATAACTATAAAAAGTGTATTTTTTATAATTTTGTCGACGCAAAAGAAGAAATTAACGAAACAAAGTCAAATTTGGATAAATGTGTCTTTTTTTTTTATATAGTGTCTTTTGCACTAAAGCAAAATATTTCAACGAATACAGAATCAATAGAGATTAATTAGCTACATTATTGTATACACAAGCAGACTCAAAAATTAAGATTTAATTAAATCAGTCAATTGTACACGATAACGATTTTTAACAAACTGTTAAAAACGCTGGTCAACGCGTGCATGTTGACTCGCACGCTCATATACACGCGTGACACGCACGTCGTAGCGCTCATCTATTTTCAGAATGTAGGCCAATTAATCCCGCCGCATTTTCGGCACGGAGGAAAAACGAAAACATTACAAGTGTCTCACGGAAATAGCTGCGGGGATAAATGTCCAAGTACCGGTCGGCTCTCCGCTCTTCGGTCTCTTACGCTTTTCCTACTCGTACTTTCTCTCGCTCTCTCGTTCCATCTTCGCTAGTATGAGGGTAGTGTCGCATAAACGCAATAATTTAATATAGAACATATGTAAGAGTCCGCTGGTTACTTCGACATACCGCCACCCTAAGAGTCGCCTGCATGCGTGATATGTAGACGTTTGCTCGATGATATACAGGAAATTCTACTTATTTGCGTGCATATTCTAATTATACATCCTTAATTAGATTTGGATCTTGACTTTTCTCTCACAAACATTCTACGTTCATCACTACGTCTCTCTAATGCAACTTTTTAATTTATATTTAATAATTTAACGTGTGTTATCTTAGTTTGAGAGAGGCGTGCAAAGTCAATTAATGTAAAAGTTCATCAACTAACCCATAACGATATTCGCTCCATTTTGCATTAAGTGTAGGCAGAGTGCACCTCTTGATCTTGATGACGATAACTCTAATGGCATTTACACGAGCAATATTCAGCGTTTACGAGCAGATTAACGATGCGTAGTAAATGAATGTCTTTCGGAGTGTTGAGAAACACACTGTTACTGACGAGAAATAAATTTGTTAGGATTTAATGGCGCATATGAGTGACCGGTATCGCTATTGTGATATATTTTATGATTAAGATTAAAATAGAGTAGGATAAATTAAATTGATAGCAATCTCCGCGTTAAACGACTACAATTCGGAATCAGGTAATCGCGTAAAGTGAATTCCGTGCGAATATTAATCCTTCCATATAATAAAATTAAAAATTGGTTCTATAATTTGCTACGCATAATAAGCCTGTCGAACAGCATTCCAAGTGGGATAATAATAAAATTATAAAGTTATAAGAAAACTAAAATTCATTCTACAATTGCGTAAGCGTATAACTGTAGTGGTTGTAGTTGATCAATTACAGTTGAATATTCTCCTTATATTCGACCGTATCATTAGTCAATTCTTACTACTATAACCACTTGCAATGCTTACGCAATTGTAGAACGGGTTTAATATATCTTCACGTTGAATAAGAATGGACACATCGGAAACGAAAGAAGCCACGAGTTTTAGGACTTGACAGATAACTGATTAATGTTATGAGAAAAACTCTTTCTGTATTTCGTCTTATATATCTCAGAAGTCAGATTGCTCCTTTACTTAACTCGCGAATAACTCAGGAACAAAAAATCATTTGAACAACATTGGAACATTTTAAAAAATAATTTTATAGGGAAAGCTTTAAGCTTTCACAATAGGTAGTCAAAAATTTTCGTAAATTTTTTTTGAACACGTGAAAGACCCCCAAAGTAAAAAGAAAATTTTTCGTCTTTTTCAGTTCGTAGCTTTTTAAATGTAAAAATTACCAAACTCACAGAAACTCACAAAAAATATAGTAACCTTTCGAAAGTAGAGATTTCAAGCTTCAAAATCCTTTTTTTTAATTTAAATTTTGTTCATTTTTGACGAAGATATTGTATACACAATTCTGAATTAAAAAATACGAAGAAACTTTTCCCCAACCCAATATATATAATTTTATACAAGTGTAACTTAAATGTACTCCTATTTGTATTGTAACGCGTCTGTTAAGGTCTAATTTGTTTAAATTCCGATTCAACAATTTTTTATATTTCTCTCATACTCTTCTGGTTTTGATAACGCAATAATTCCTGGAAATAAATGCCATCTCGTCGAATAAGGGTAAGGGAAACAATGAATAGAGACGGGCCGCATATTTCACGGAAATTGACAACGGCACACGTCTTTTCGACGCGATCGACAGGGTGATAATTTTTTTTCTTTTTTTCTCTTTTTATGCGAACATTTACGGGCTGACGAAGTGTCAGAGGAGACCTCGGATGGGAAGTCAATTACGAAGATCGAGGCCGCATTGTGGTGGCATCGAGGCAGTCTCTCTTGGCGTGCCAGCGATCGAAATTGCATAGGCGGTCGACCGGAAAATAGGGCCGCGCCCTCCAATACGCGGTCTCCTGCCTCCCGAATAATTTATCTCAAAACGCATCACGCCGCATCGTCTTTGTGGCATTGTCGAGAAGCGAGAGAAGACGGAGAAAGAAGCATTCGAAAAAGCAGACGGACGGAGGCGGATAGTACATCATGCACCACGCGAGAACTTGGTGTGCCGAGAGGATCGATCGTCGGAAAGCGACCTGACCGCAAGCTATTGACAGGAGGATTAATCTCAGCTCCGTATTGCAGATTGCGTGATTGATAAACGTTGAAAATAGGTAGCAAACGACAGATAATCGACAGAAATATCGTGAGATGAAATCTTTGTATCGCTTCACAACTCTATTAAATTCCTTAATCGAATCGAATGTCACAAAAGGCTCAACACTAAAATGAATATTAGCAAGAAATGCGTTTCAGAAATGCACTTGCATCTTGTGTGACGCAAAAAAAGTATAAAATATATGTAATATGTGCAATGAGAAAACATGGTGTATGCACAGTCCAACATATATTATATATATAACATAAATATAATATAAATATACAATTTTACCAAACAAAAATTATATAACATAAAGGAAGATGTACAATAGTGACATCCCCCTTTCATATAACTTTTATTTGAAATGTTTTTCGTAAAACTGTATATTTTCAAAATATTTGTCTGTTGAGATTAAAATGAATCATCCTGTATATGTATATGATATATTTAAATATAAATATGATAAATAAATGTTATATATGCTCAAATTATTGATTAACTTTCATCACGAAAATAATTTTTTTCTGCTATTTCAAATAAGACTATAAACTGATCGCACGTGTGTTTGATATCAAAGCCTCCAAAGATTTATCATTCGCCTGATGAACATCAGGAAGTTAAGAGAGCAAATATTTAGTACACACACGCGGCAAAGTGTGAGTTTATATGTATGATATCAAAAAGCCAACCAAACAGTCGAGTATAACGGTATATTGGATTTATTGCTTTTATAGTCTCCATGTCGATATGAAGTACCTGTCCGAATCCATTGTACGAGTGTTGTTGAATCTTCAAATGCCTTTACGTTCAGTCACTAAAAGCTCTTCTCCGAATCATTTTATTCCTTCAAAACACAAATACCTATTGATATTTTTTATGTTAAATAAACGAAGTAAAAATGGAAATGGCCAGTCTGTTGTAAAATATCTTCGTAAATAAAGATTCGCAATACTAGCTCGATGGAGGTTATTGCCTTCATGGTATCAAGGCTTATTCACGGTATACGTTTTACTACTGACACGGAAAGGGCGGGCAGGCACCAGATGCGACAAAGCATTTTTTTCAACCCTTTCGCTTTCAGGGCGTTGTGCAAACTTTTAATAAAATTTAAAGCATACGAGTGGAATCAAGTTTTTAATTTCAAAGCCGAGATAAAGTTTTTAGAAATCGGACAATATAGAAGCCTTTAACTTGAGTACTTTATCGAGAAGCAATAAATTATCGATCTTTTTCTAACAATCTTTCTGTGCCATATGTGCTCCATAATAATAGAGACGTAATCTAACATATGAGACATAATTTAAGGATCAAACAATTGATAAAGAATCGGTATGAATTTAAAAATATAAAGATGTTACACTCTAAACGTGAAAGATTCTGTAACATCTGCAGTGTCAAGAAATTAATAAACGCTGAAAATCTCAAAAAATCCCATAATTATCAAAATTCTTTATTCGTAATTGACAAAAAGTTGAACGAATCAAATTCCACTCTGCGTCAACGAATATACAAAATAAATCCTACAGAAGAGATGTATTAAATAAGATACAGAAAGAATAGAAATCAAATCTACAGAAACATTTCGATTCAATTAAAATAATCTTCTCAAATCTTTTTTACGAGAGAAATAAAAAAAATTACTATTATTTTGTTATATATATATAATGCAAAATTGTCTCTTCAGGTGTAAAGAGAAAATTCAAAGATTTTGTTAAGTACATACTTTCCTATCAAATCTCAGTATAAACAATCTTTTCCGTTATCTCTTATCCCATTTTATTTAATTTGCCTTTACATTCGACGCCAATAAAATGACACTCTGTCCGATTATCCAGATTCTGTGAGCCAATTCGCCTTGCTCTTTTAGCACAGCAAGTGCGACGGATAATCTCGTTAGTTTCTACGTACATCCGAAGATTTTCGTAGGCACGATATATCGTCTTTACTCACGCGAGCGTGCGAACGGTCGTGGGGAGAAATGTTGCACCACAGAAGCGCGCATGGGTGGGCTATCTATAGCGGCGAATGTAACCAAACGGAGACTCGGGTGTCACTCAAGGATGACAAAACTCATTAATACCGATCTGTTTAATGCCCCGTCTCGTGTCCAACATTAATCTGCTTAAAAATACCTGCCGAGGTGCGTTCAAGTGACCCGCCATTTTAAATCATCCGTGTCGGTTTACTTTGTAAGACGCGCGTCGGTATGTACCTCTCTGCTCCCGAAGATTACGCGACACGTACGATTCTAACGATAATATTCGGACAGGCTGTCGCCTTCGCTCTGGAAATGCTCCCCGAGTAACTACGACGAGGCAGCAGTTTGAAAACGGAAACGATGGAAGTTTCGGTCGCAACTGAATCTTATCGCTTCTGTTTGCGCACCGTTAAACTATTTTAGATGAGTTTACGCGACCAATTGTGACGATATAAGATATTATTTTTGTATCTGACTTATAACCGCCGACAATACCTTTGATTTCATTGTATGATAGAGATTTATGGTTTCCATATGGCTCCACATTACTTCAAAAAAGACTAGAAAAATTGAGTTTCCTAGAAAAGGGAAAAAATTATTTTTTTTGAACAAAAAATTATTCACCAATCAAATATAATTGGTAAAAAGAAAATATATTCTTAACATGTGTGATCAAATGTCATTTTTGTTATTCACAATTCTTTTAAAAAGTTATCCCTTTTTTTGACTAATTGTGACAATTTTTTTTAAATCATTCTCTTTGAGTTATAATATTTTGATGATTTTTTTTTGTCAGTTTTCCTTTGATAATTGACAGAGTAATGTTTATCTAACTCACTCACGACAATAACTCGAAAATCACGTTTTATATAAGTTGTGTCTTATTCTTAGAGAGAGCGATATACAATATGTAAAGTTATCAATTTGATAATATTATTTATTCTGAATAAATATTATTACTTTCAAGATTACTTATAATTACAATTTAAATAGTCTTGAAAAATCTGCAATGCAATATGCGTTTCTTAAATTAACAATTTGCCATAAAGTTTTGATTTCTCGAATTTAATTTAGATTTTTACATAATACTTTTCAATTCTTAAAAACAAATTTAATTTAATTTACATATCATTACAGATGCAATTTAAAAGTTATATAATTCATCAATTAATTAAAATAGAAGAAATATCAAAAATTTGCGATAAATACAATGTTTCCATTAAAGTTTTATTCAATGAAAAGTAATTCTGATCTTGTTTTTGAATCTGTTTTAAAAAAAGAACATAGTATATGATTGTCTAAAGCATCACGTATATGTACCAAAAAGTTACACTTATCCACATATTTTTACGGAAATATGATCTATTTTTATTCAATGTGCACGTGAGACAACGCAAATTTGATCTTATGGGTTCTTCAATCGTGAGGCTGCATAACGACTTGTGTACTAATGTTGCCTTATGCGATGCAGATGTTGATGATTTTTTGCGTGACAGAACGAGTCATGAGCGACGAGAATTTGCGAGACTACGGACACACGGTGCACTAATCATTTCGCTGTTTCTTCTGCAAAGGAATACGTGCCGCAGAAAAGATACCATACGATCTTTTTCTAACAATCTTTCTGTGCCATATGTGCTCCATAATAATAGAGACGTAATCTAACATATGAGACATAATTTAAGGATCAAACAATTGATAAAGAAGAACGTACGCAAATTAAGTCCTTCTTTAATTTATAACAGCTTTTCTAATTTAATAAATAATAATGGTGATGAATTTTTCCTTTTAACTGCAGTATTATATATAATTACCAGAAACTTCCAGTAACGAAATGTAACATCGGCAAAACATTCAGTAAAAATAAAAAAAATTTTTTAAAGTTTTTTTATTACAAAGGCTGCATTTGCGAACCACGCTATCAACGCTATTACATCATTCTACTGTTGTTTTACATATAATAAACAATAAAGATAGAACGACATAAAAGCGCTGATTGCGCGTTCTTTGAACGCAGTCAAAGTACACAAATAAAAAGATAAAGATAAATTAAAAATGTTTATTTTTTTTCTACGTAAACTTCATATAACAGATTAATATTTAATCGCAATATTTAAATGTAATATTCAATTTTTTTATTAATACCATATTTATTGCAATATTCAAATTTGAAGTGGTTATCATAAATATTTTCGCCACTGTCACAGTATTATTAAAGGAACAAAATTATCATTGCAATAATCGGTACCATTTCTTTGTTATGTAATTCACGTACATATGGACATACAATTCTAGTTACGGTTGCTGAAAGAGGTGTAAGGGAATAAGAAAGAGCAGGCGGATGTCTCGGCGTTAAAGGCCGTAGTAAAGTACAGAGTTTTGCATAACGCACAAAGCGTCTCAACCAATCAAAATTCTTTTTTTCTATGAAATAAAAGCAAAGAAAGTATTCTGATTGATTGATTCGCTCATACATTGCGTTATGCAAAAGTCTGTGGCCTTAAGTACCTTCCCCCGAGAACCTAAATTTGTAAGCAACCGTACGCAAGGTGGAATGCGAGTAATACCACTCACCGTTAATTGGTTGAAACCTTGCCAAAGGATCCGAGAATTGCCGAAGTCTGTCCGTCACATACTGCGGCGACTCTCCATTCTGTAAATAAGAGAACAAATGTAGAGTCACACACACACAACACATACACTCTCTCTCTCTCTCTCTCTCTCTCTCTCTCTCTCTCTCTCTCTCTCTCTCTCTCTACTCTTTCTCTTTTTCGATGTAGTTGTTTCCGTGCACGCAACATTTCATCTCGCGACGCAAATGAAACAGGGCACGTCACAAGCATATCATTCACAATGGAGGCAAGCTCAGAAATAATGGAGTCTCGATAGAAGGGATTAGAATGATAACAGATTCGAATTAAATCGACTAACTCTATATCGCATGAACGCTTCTCGATAAGAAATCATCGATCGCGCTTGATCCTATAAGTAATAATAAGTCTTGTTTTAATTGTACTCTCTCTTTCTACATTTTATCCATTTCTTTCGTCTCCCCTTTTCCAAAGTCCAGGCAGATATTTATCTTGTTCTATTATAATTTCATAAGATTATTAAATGTTCAGAACATTGAAAATAATAATGGAATTGATTAGTGTTTGCGTGTCGTAAAATAAAATTATATACAATTCATGTAATTTATATCATATTCTAGCAAAAAATAAAATCGCTTATATAAAGATTTAACTTATCGTAGATAAAGCAAAAATATATTTGTTTATTGTTATTATATTAATAATATCTATTTGCTCCATTAATTTTAGAATAATTTCAGAATAATTCGTATTAATTTTGAGAGATTTCATTCTATTTTATATACACAAAAAATTAAAAAAAAATCTTTCCTTTGCCAGATTTATGAGTAATAAAATTTTTGAATAATAAAATTCTTTTCGCCTCGTTTTTCATGATGATTCCTGTTTAACGCGATCCAAAAGCGTTTGTGAAGCAATTAGAAAAAAACGCGTTTACTGTACAAGCAAAGTATTCTTTGCAAAGTGATATAAAGCAAAGTATGTCGATGGTGCAATAACGTCAGTTCTATTTTAATTTGTGTAAAATCATAAGATTGTTAATTTAACATTTTTTTTATTAATTATAATTCATAAAAACATGACTTAATTATATTAGTCGTTAATAATAGATATAAATTATTAATTAATTCATTATTCATCTACGAGAGATTGTTCAGTTGTTCTTTCCGCTATAATTTTATTTTGTTTTTATCTTATTTTATTTTTTATGAAAACATTTTTGCAGCAGAAATAGAAACGGTCGTATTTAGATTTGAAAGAGATGAGAAAGGAAACATATAGTTCCTATCATTTCTTTCTAAAAAGAAAATCGAATCGAAAACTTACTGCAACACACTTCAAAGCCATCGATTAATATTTTTAACGAAAAATGAAAAAATATATAGTGTATATACATACATATATACATACATATATATATATATTTTTTTCACTTTTCATTAAAAATATTAATCGACGTGAGAGAGAGAGAGAGAGAGAGAGAGAGAGAGAGAGAGAGAGAGAGAATAATGCGTTCAATAAGTATATTATATTTAGAACAGTTGAAACGAACGAATAAAATTGAAAAACACAAAGTTCAAGAGTGAAATATATCATATGTATATATTTCGAAGAAGATAAACTCAATAAACATCTTTGTAATTTTGTTCCAAGCTATTGAAATTGTTCAAGTGAGACGTGATATCTCTTAACCATTCGAAATTTTGTAGAATTAATCCGCTAAGTTATAGCAAATACAAATTCCGGTTGTATTCGAGTGAACCATTAACTCGGCCGTACTTCAGTTTATCCTATGGTCGAGGATCATCCTGCAGATATTCGCGAATGAAGCGTGACGACGATAGGCGGGAAGCGGCGATGGGTGGAATCGCTGGAATTATCGTTACCCAATTTGCTTCTCCAACACCACGCAGCTCGTACTCGAAGTTCGCGAAATTGGGTCACCGCTGGTGTAACCAACGGGCAGAAAGCGCATCGACGAATGCGCAAATTGAAAATCGAATGCACTGCACATTTGTTCATCTCGTTGTTTGAGCCGATAGTGCGAAATACGTATAAAACGATATTTCCTCAGGTTTGATTATTTACGTGCAATTCAATACGAAATTCTACGTAATGGCTAGAAAGATATATATTTGTCATTACCATTTTCTGCTAAATGAAAACAGATTTTAAACACTGCATGTTATGGAAAAAATAATCCATTTGAAAATGTAATTATGCTTTAACATTTTAACTATAATATTATATGGATCAATAAGATACATAATTAACTTTTATAAGTAAAGAGTATGCCCATATATAATTTATTTAGAAAAGTTAATTGTGTATCTTTTTGATATATGATAGAGTAACTCCGACATAGACGTCGCACCTATCAAAAACTTAATTTATTAAGTATTATTTACTATATTTAAAATAAATGAACTATATCAGTAAAAACTTTGTATTGTCTATTACTGTGAAAAAAATATTAGAAATCCGAAATATTTATTTTTCATATTAAAAAATAAACTTTTTAAAACCCTTGCATTTTTGCCATATATACTATAGGGATATATGGCTACTCATAGAGGGGAGGGGGGTATATAAAGCTCATGAAAAATTTACAAATAATGCATATAAATAAGACATAAAATGACACAATAACTTATAAAATGTGTTTATAAAGTTTTATTAAGGAATAAGAATGATAAATATGTATAAGAAATAATAAATAATAATTACAATTTTCCTACATATATTGTGTTATATAAGTGTTATGACATGAGGTACATATTTTATATGATGCGTTTATTGCATTTAGTGCACTGAATTCAATCTGCGCACTTTGTATGCTTTGGGCATAAATCCCGCCCGCTGAAAATGCCGTATACCACCTCAAATAGGTGGAATATACAAGACAACAAACAAAGAATACAAAAGCAAAGCACTTGTATTTTGCTATACAACATGCTTTACTATTCCACTACACGTATGTATCACGAAATAACCATTAAGTCTTTTACAGTAACCATTTTATGTAGATTATAATTTATGATGACGTTACTTATTACAGTGACAAATCGATTCAACTCACAATAATTTCATTAATATTAACAGTAAGAAGCTATTAACAGTAAGAAATCATAACAAAATACTAATATAACATGAAGACATGTAACAGAGTTGCAGAAAAATTCCCCCTATTCCTTTATTTTTTCTGCGGCGTAAATCCCAGCGCGACGGACTATTTGCCGGAGTTACCCTATAGTAATTAAAATGTTACAACACACAATACAATCAATATTCAAAAAGGAATTGAAAATTAGGAAATAATATAGAATGACAATAGACAAAATTTTTCTATTGTTGGTTTTAAAATTGAAATCATTAATAAGATACATATAAAAGCTTATCAACATCATTACATATAATATCTATACATATTACGACTTCGTCCCAAGAGCATAAAACGTAATGCAGCCTCTCTAAATAATGAGAATGCACTATGACAAGCCGACTGAAGCTGTCTCTAGCCTTGTCGTCCAAGTACTTGAGTTACCAATGTATATGCCAAGAGAGCCATATGCAGGATGATTCACGACTGTGCGGCATAAATTTAGGATTTACACTCCGACATAATTTCATCGAGAAATTTACTTAAATACGATTACTATTTCGGAGATTACGGAGCTACGGTTTACGCAGCAAGAAAAAATTACGAGAGAGCGACACGCGAGAGATGAATTAGTGATGCTCGCAGAAATATCTAAGCACCGATTGACAAAGAATTTCATTGAGGATTGCACTGAAGACTATTTCTTGGTGAATTCACCACGTTCGTTGCAGAAATTACTGACCGCGCAATTTGCCATCCACATAATCGCTAATATCTCTCATCGCATTCAATTAATCCGGCCACGTTCGAAAGCCCTTTCGAACGGCTCCCGTGATGCGCATTACATAGCATCGCGTCGTAATACAAACCCATGTAATCACGCCACATAATCACGACATAATTGCGGTAACGCGTGTAACTGTGCGCGGTGCGTGAATTTGGTCCTAATTAGATGATAAAATCGTATAGCGTAAGCTAGATACGTCGGTGAGACGATTATCGAAGACGACGAGGCGAAAGAAGAAGCAGAAACAAAGAAGAAATTTGTACTTTCAAATAATAGAAGATGATAAACCAAGCAAGAAATTCTTTTTTTTTTTTTTTAAGAGAAACCTGATAAGACGATTAGATTTACACGCATAAGTATAAATAGCTTCGACATAAACTATTAAATATTTTTACACTCTTTTATGATCCCCCTTGGATACAGAAATCATCTATCTTCTAGGATTTGGAGAACCGCAAAGAAACGCGTCCCTCATATCCGTCTGTAATGAATATTTATACGGCGGCACGGAGCAGAAGTTTTTCGTCGTTCGGTGAACTTATACTGGTAGTCGTAAACCCCGAAGGATAACATCGGCTCGCGTCTCAATTTAAGACCGGCACGCAACCAAGAGGGTTTTATCGAAACAAAATGCTCCCGGGTCGAAGTGCTGAGGGTTACTTTACTAATCGTACATTCTGACAGCGATATAAGCGTCTCACCGCGGGCCATGCGAACGCGCTAATGTACCCGCCGGCGCGGCGGCGTAGCGGTAGGCGCGATAATGCACCCGCGGATCGCGACGACTAAATAAATTCCGGATAATCGCGCGGCTGGGAATACGGGGCGCGCTCAGACGCTCAGAGATATTCTCGCCTGAGCGTGAATCTCGGATCGCTTTGCGTTTACCGGAAATCTCCGGAGACGTATGAGCGAGAAGGATCGCCGAGGGATGCCTCGCGGCGCTTGGCGAAGGCGACTTTGACACCGCGTGAAACATCCGCTTGTCTCCATTCGTCACCACACAACGTATAATCGTAAACTCAACGCTAGCAATTTATCGATTCCGCGGGACGACAACGAATCACACTTATATGAACTTTTAACGCCCGCAGTTTTGCCTCAAGGGTCATTCAACTGTGTACAGTATAAACAATTCTTTATATATATATCTTTTTTTTTAGAAATAAAATGAATTCTGTATAAAATTGCCTCTTTTTTTTATTTTTTTTTTTTTTTCAAATTGTTTTCGGAACTAAATAGTACCGTGTAAAGGTAATAAAAAATTTATACAACGATTTATTTTAAATTTGGATTTCAAGTTTAAGAAAAAAAAAAGCTTTTCCAGCTTTTTTTTTATCGATTAAGCGTTTGATATCTCCTGGCGTGTTGCCAAGCGACCCGTCGTCGTGTCATATTTAATCTTCAATTTGTATCGAAATAATTCAATACGTTTCTCAAAGGGAAGTCTAGACGGCAATAATTATTGCATTCAATCTACAAACTCAATATCTCGATAAATAATACCATGCAACGTTTCAGAATAAATGTACGTACATCCTCCGTACATCTATCGTGAGCTTGTCATCAAAAAAGAATTTAAAGATCTTTTTTTATAAAACTTATTTTTTAGATGTGTTTATATAGCATTTATTAATTTCTGACGGTAAATCTTTTGCTTACATAAAGCCTCATCACAGAGCAAAGTTTGTAATACGTTATATAGATCTAAATTGTTGCTGTCACGCGGAGAGTCGAGCTCCGGCAACACCCACGTCATTTTGGCCATCGTTTACACTGTAATGTCAGAAACGTCAGAAGATGATGTTAAAGTTATTTGCAATTTATAATTAAATAAGTGATCTTGTATCAATGAAATTATCAGTCCGAAATTATTAGTCCGACGAAAGATTGAAAGGTTTGTTCATCAATATCTCTTTTAGCGATGTCTCTTTTCGGGTTTATGAACAATCAAACAGACGTAGAGAATTCAATTGGCATAAAAAAAAAAGTGAGATCAAAAAGTAATAAAGAAAAATCGAGTAACCAGAGATAGGGACTGAATTGGTAAGGGGCAACGAAGCGAAGTTAGAAATCAAAGCTTAACAAGGAAGCAGTTCCTATCATTGAAAGCTCGTTTTCCTCGTCAGTGGCCACCATCGGAGCATACAGTCGGCGAATGCGCATCGGATGCATTCCGGAGGTAGGGGGTGCGAGGGTGCGGAATGAAGAGGCTGTAATCGGGAACCGTTTCTGCACGAGGAGAAAGAATTGGCCGCGCTCTTTCACCTCTTTTTCCATTTTTCTCCCTTTTCGTGCTCACGTATCGATCAACGTGGCACGACGGAATGCCAATTGTCCATCCGGTCTGTGAATTCGTTCCTCTTCATTCTTTTGTCCCTCGTTTACGCCCGCGCTCTGCGGACAGCAATGCACCCCGCTAAACGCACCCCGTGTACATTTTATTCGGCTCCGTATCATCTGTTCGTCCTCGGCGCATCTATATGCGGCGTCGCGGCGACTATTCTCGGAGTGAAAGCGACTCCTCTTGCACCGTTCACCGCCGCCGCGTGTTTCGAGAAACGCTCCGACATCCAACACGATACATTCTCCCGGCAGTGATATACGTTCACCGTGAAAATCGGGGTAAAATGGTGTCCAGTTGTGTCGGATGAGGCAAACGATCGAAGATGAAAAATTTGTCAGTTTGCAGTTACAGCAGATACGCGAACACATTGTGAAAAAAAAAAAAAAAAATCTCTGACAGAAAAACAATCAACGTAAATCTCTCTCTTTCCTCGTTCTCTCTCACTTTCTCCCTCCTTCTCTCTTTCTCTATTTTTCTGTCATTTTTTTTCTTTTATTCAAACCGATTCTAATATGGCTTGAAACAGATGTAAGTTGTACGCGAACGAAATTATCAAAATGAACCCATTTCATATCTCAATTCTTTCACGATCGACTTAGAATTTTTTTATTCAAAATATTCTCCTTTCAAGCTTCTCATGTAAACTGCAGGCATCCCAATGTGAATTTGCGAGAAGACTTTTTATGCGAGTTAATCGATGAATTTGATCGATTAAAACTATAGAGCTAGAATATTCATGATTTGTAATTTAATTTGCTATTTGCAGGAGATTGACGAGTAGCGTAAATGGAAAAATTCGTCGAAGTTTACCTATATTTGTCATTTTTGTTAATTCAGCGATTTTTTAGCGAAATTAAAGGGCGCGGGTCAATCAATTTGTATTCGTTCGTGTATATATATATATA